>NC_134280.1:71553834-71711334 GCF_949628215.1 Phalacrocorax aristotelis | reverse complement strand
CACAAATAACACACACGAGGCCTGAATAAAACAATGAGATGCATGTTTTCATTTACTTTATTATTGCCTTATTAATGCTCCTTTATTATGTCTCCAGTTTTGGGAAACACCAGACTTAAAGCATGCATTTCCACCTGTCGCATTCCTCTAGGACCTCTCCACCTGCAATGTAACAGAGGCATGATATGCACAACTCCTAAAGGCCTTCCTTTCTGTTACTACACCACATTGAAGTTTTCCCATGCTAATGATATGGTAACAAAGTGCCCTGCCTCCCCCCACCTAACCGCCCTCGCTGCATGTAAACAATATATGTGTTTCCACAACTTAAAATACCTACTACTGCAACATTTCTTTTCCTCCTCACACAACTACATTTACTCGCCCTGCCTCACTCCTCTCCCTCCAATACCGACTTCATCATTACCGTTATGCATCGAGTCATTCCTTACCTAGCTTCACAGCAACACCTCTACATGCTTGTACACATCTCTACATGCTTGTACACATCTCATCTTGCTCTGAGGCCAAGTGGTAGCACTTAGGCCCATGCAGTTATTTGCTGTTACTAATACAATCACCGTACTGGACAACATCTCCTACGCTTAAACCCCTTTTTCCCCCTGGATAAATCCATTTCTACCGTTCATTCATCTACTGAGCAGTACCTGTCTCCTCTCATTGCCATAATTCACTTCTGCAAGGATAACATTACTTCCCTAGGTCCAATACTTCCCATCCCTACTAAATGGGTCACCTCTTACTCAATAGTCCTCTAATTATACTAGAACTGTAACTCCTTTAGGCCCCTAGCAAGTGCTTACCACCTGAGCCTCAGACCCTGTTACCTTAGGCACAAAGCTTACTCTCCTTATGTAGTCCACTTACTGCTCTGCTAATATACCTTTTCCTCTTCCAATCCACACTGCCTCTGTGATGCATACTACCGATCAGCTGACAACATGCCTCCTCGCATCTCTGCAGACCTTAGACTTCAACGACGCTATGACAGACAAACCAGCATCCTTATAACATACGCTTACCACACCAAAGGTACTTCCCTACACCCTAGGCATACACAATGACCATAAACCCACATCATTCTCAAGCTGCCCCACCTAAACAATGGCCTCCTACTCCAACTCCCCATACCCAAAACCCACTGTATGCAATTTCATCAACACCAAGCCAGACCTATCGTATCATACATCCCAACATCAACCCTTCAATGCCATATACCCAGAGAGCACGCAAAACCCTATGCCTAGCGGGACAGCCACGCAAACACGCCTATTACACATTGCCTGACACGCTGGCTGTAGAATGCCTATAAACACTTCAGGAAACCGGCACCCGCCGTGGAAGACAAAACCCAGATTCCAAAATCCCCCGTCTCTCAGCCTCTTCAAAGACTGCATCTCAGCCCGAAAAGAACATCTCCAACAACATCCCACGCCACCGAACATCAGACCTCTACTGACACGCGCGTTCGACCCGGCAACCTCACAAAGGTTTCCAACAGACCGCTCTTCCGCCCACCGCGTCTAGCGCTCCTTCCTCTCCACCGAGCCGGTCCGCCGCCTGTCGCCCTGCTCCTCCGCCGCTCCCTGGGAACTCCGCTCCCAGGAGCCTCAAAAAATTGCCCTGCCTGCCAAAACCCCGTCCCAGAGCCTGACCTCCGCCCAAATGCTGGCGATGAACGTCGCCTCGCAGAGCGGCCGGGACCGGGGAAAAAAAACCCCGGCCGGGGGAGGAAAAAAAAAAAAATCCCCCGGCTGGGGTTTTTTTATTCTAATTTTATTTTTAATCCTGTGGAAAAAGTTTGCTGTTAGCTACCACCACCAAACCCAACCCTCAAAACACCGTGAACGCCCCACGCCGCACAACCCTATCAAAGACGGTTTCTACAAAATATATGTCGCTACCCGTGTCCCTGGTTCATTTCAAACTACGTTCCCCCATAGCACACAGGCAGCCAATATTGACTTCTGCATTCGCTCAACCTCGCTACGCGAGGATGTGCGAATGTACATCTGACAATACCGCACCAGCTCTCGTCGATCGCACGCAGCAATGATGTACACGGGCGCATACTTCCACCACGCCGCAGCAGTAGATGAACTATGGACATTCACTCAACTACAACAGGCAAACAGGGTACAACAAGCACTACATATGTGCAACCATACAAGACGGCGGAGGTAACTGCCTTGGTACACACGTTCAGCCACACGAGTCACACAGGACAGCTATACAGATACACAACAATAAAGAACTGCGCAATAGAAACTGCATAGATACGTTCCAACAAACAAGAGCTGGAGGAATCTGTGCAGGCATATACATACACCAATACAACAGTACGTGCGTTCAACCGTACAAGCGTCGGAGGAAAATTAGTAGCGTGCAGTCACCCAAAGATGACGGTTACCAAAGGGAGAAACATATATTCCTTCACCTAAAAAAAACCCCACAACAATCCACACTCAATAGCGTTGTCACCACCACATCGCTCCACAAGGACCTACCCCGCAACATCCCCCACCTCACGTACACCTGGCTTCTCCTCTCACCTGCTCCTTACCCGTGCTGGACTTGGACGGTCACCGTCCTTTGCGGCCCCTAGAAATAAAAGCACATAGAGTTGCCATTGCAATTCCTAAAAAAATCACCAGCTCCACACCCCTCTTCTCTGCAACCCAGTTCACCTCAAACACTCCCTTGCCACCTCGCCCTGACTCTACATCCCCGGGCAGGGCGGCTCCAAGACAAACACAGAACAACGCTACACAGAACGCTACAAGCAATGCGCCCCGAAGGATGAGAGGCAGCTCTCGGAGAGAACGACGACACCCAGACGGAAACCCCCCGTCCGGCAAGACCGCCTGCGGGACCCCGACGGTGACGTCGGCAGGCCCTACGACAACGCCAGAGAACGCCGACAGCTTTGTGGCCCGTGACAAGAGCTTCCTCTCACAACCGAGACGACAGACTCGCAACCAGCCCGGCCTCAACACCTAACCGCCTAAGGATGCAAGGAAGAAATGCCAGTCCCAAAAAACTCACAGCGACAGAGCGGCGCTGCTCACGCAGCCGGGAACGACGATGCCCAAGACGACCGTCCGAGACGCCAAAACGATCCACGCCCGAAGCTTGCGACGCCAAAACAGAAGCGCCCGATGGGCGCCGAGCCCACGACTAGGGCCTCGCCGGGCCCTACTAACGCTGCCGAGGCACCTGCCTGGCTCCTAAAGAACAAAGAGAGCAACCAAGACCCGAGGAAGGTCGGAGACACCCAACACAAAACACACACACTGCACAATAACGCACACAGCCTGGAACCGCCCTGCCCGGCACACGTTCCCGTCACATTGAAGAGGAACCCGCTCCTTTTCCCTGCTCTCAAAGGGGACCGCTTCCCGGACAGCCCGCTCCGCTGCACCATCCTTAAAACCCCTCCCTCCCCCAACCCCTTCCTCGGCACCGTTGCCTCAACTTAGCTTTCAAGGGGCCGAGAGTCTCAGTCCACCCATCCTTCAGAAGAACAAGCGCACGGTCAGCCCACTGCATCGGTCCTCCAAGGGCCAGGTGCCTTTTCATCACCTAAACAAAAACAACAAAAATACACACACAGCAGCCCTCTCAGCCAGCATCCCATCACTCCACAAGGACCTACCCCCGCAACGTCCCCCACCTCACGCGCGCCCGGCTGCTCCGCTCACCCGGCTGCTCCGTGCCCATTCCGGACGAGGACGAACGCCATCCCCTGCGGCCCCTAGAGATACCACAGGGCACACAAAGTTACCGTCGCTCCGCCAGAAAAGGAGGAACGAACCACACCAGCCCCGCGCCCCTCCCCTCTGCGACCCAGCTCACCTCAAACGCGCATCCAGGCCCAAAGGCAGCCGGCGCACAACCTGCAAAGCCAGAGACAAACGCTTCAACTGAGTGGCCGTACGACACCTTGCTCTCAAACAGCCGCCTGGCCTTCAAGCCCCTCACCTCTCGGACCTCTCGTCGGCACGCGGCGTCTCCCCTCCGAAGCCTGCGTGCAGCACCTGCAAGAACCCAAGCAAAAAAGGACCCGCTCACGTGCTGCGGGAGTCTCAGGATACCCGCACAACCCCCCCCCCCCCCCCCCCCCATCTCAGACACGCACCTTTTCCTCGACAGCTCACCTGCCCGGCCTCCAGCAGATCCGGTTGCCATCTTGAGGCTCGCCCACCACCTGCAAGAGCCAAACGCACGTTGCTCGCAACCACCTGCAACGCGACCCCTCAGGACGAATCGCTACGCTTCAGCCCACCCGTCACCGCTCACCCCGTGCGGCTCCCCTCCGGTGCCCAGATCCCGCTCGGCTCCTCGCATGCGCCCAGAGAAAAACACCATAATGGACTCATAGAGCCAACAGCCACATCTTCCCTCCAGATACACCGCACACCAACTCACCTGCTTACAGCGCCGTCCTCCATCACCCTGCACGACTCCTCCCTCGGCACCTGCCAAACCGATGCCAAACAAGTCACCTGCATGCACAGCGACAGCTGAACCACGACGCAGGTCTCGATCGCACGTAGGAACACCCCTCGAGAGCCCAACTAGGGCGGCTCTTAAACATGAGCACAATACATCAAACATTAAGCCCAGCACACAGACAAGCCAGAACACCCTTGACATGCTACCTGCTCAGCTAAGACTCTAGCTCCCTCCCCCAGACACCTACGGTTGTTCCCTGGGGGCCCACAAAACCCAACAGGAATTACTTCCCTCACCCACCGACAACAGCCAGTCGATCCAAGACGGCTGCAAAATTCCTTCCCCCCTTCCCCCCCTCCCCCCTCCCAAAAGCCCGGGCGCATCCCCAGATGCCAGCACCACCCACCTCGCCCTGACTCTACATCCCCGGGCAGGGCGGCTCCAAGACAAACACAGAACAACGCTACACAGAACGCTACAAGCAATGCGCCCCGAAGGATGAGAGGCAGCTCTCGGAGAGAACGACGACACCCAGACGGAAACCCCCCGTCCGGCAAGACCGCCTGCGGGACCCCGACGGTGACGTCGGCAGGCCCTACGACAACGCCAGAGAACGCCGACAGCTTTGTGGCCCGTGACAAGAGCTTCCTCTCACAACCGAGACGACAGACTCGCAACCAGCCCGGCCTCAACACCTAACCGCCTAAGGATGCAAGGAAGAAATGCCAGTCCCAAAAAACTCACAGCGACAGAGCGGCGCTGCTCACGCAGCCGGGAACGACGATGCCCAAGACGACCGTCCGAGACGCCAAAACGATCCACGCCCGAAGCTTGCGACGCCAAAACAGAAGCGCCCGATGGGCGCCGAGCCCACGACTAGGGCCTCGCCGGGCCCTACTAACGCTGCCGACGCACCTGCCTGGCTCCTAAAGAACAAAGAGAGCAACCAAGACCCGAGGAAGGTCGGAGACACCCAACACAAAACACACACACTGCACAATAACGCACACAGCCTGGAACCGCCCTGCCCGGCACACGTTCCCGTCACATTGAAGAGGAACCCGCTCCTTTTCCCTGCTCTCAAAGGGGACCGCTTCCCGGACAGCCCGCTCCGCTGCACCATCCTTAAAACCCCTCCCTCCCCCAACCCCTTCCTCGGCACCGTTGCCTCAACTTAGCTTTCAAGGGGCCGAGAGTCTCAGTCCACCCATCCTTCAGAAGGACAAGCGCACGGTCAGCCCACTGCATCGGTCCTCCAAGGGCCAGGTGCCTTTTCATCACCTACAACAAAACAACAAAATACACACACAGCAGCCCTCTCAGCCAGCATCCCATCACTCCACAAGGACCTACCCCCGCAACGTCCCCCACCTCACGCGCGCCCGGCTGCTCCGCTCACCCGGCTGCTCCGTGCCCATTCCGGACGAGGACGAACGCCATCCCCTGCGGCCCCTAGAGATACCACAGGGCACACAAAGTTACCGTCGCTCCGCCAGAAAAGGAGGAACGAACCACACCAGCCCCGCGCCCCTCCCCTCTGCGACCCAGCTCACCTCAAACGCGCATCCAGGCCCAAAGGCAGCCGGCGCACAACCTGCAAAGCCAGAGACAAACGCTTCAACTGAGTGGCCGTACGACACCTTGCTCTCAAACAGCCGCCTCGCCTTCAAGCCCCTCACCTCTCGGACCTCTCGTCGGCACGCGGCGTCTCCCCTCCGAAGCCTGCGTGCAGCACCTGCAAGAACCCAAGCAAAAAAGGACCCGCTCACGTGCTGCGGGAGTCTCAGGATACCCGCACAACCCCCCCCCCCCCCCCCCCCCATCTCAGACACGCACCTTTTCCTCGACAGCTCACCTGCCCGGCCTCCAGCAGATCCGGTTGCCATCTTGAGGCTCGCCCACCACCTGCAAGAGCCAAACGCACGTTGCTCGCAACCACCTGCAACGCGACCCCTCAGGACGAATCGCTACGCTTCAGCCCACCCGTCACCGCTCACCCCGTGCGGCTCCCCTCCGGTGCCCAGATCCCGCTCGGCTCCTCGCATGCGCCCAGAGAAAAACACCATAATGGACTCATAGAGCCAACAGCCACATCTTCCCTCCAGATACACCGCACACCAACTCACCTGCTTACAGCGCCGTCCTCCATCACCCTGCACGACTCCTCCCTCGGCACCTGCCAAACCGATGCCAAACAAGTCACCTGCATGCACAGCGACAGCTGAACCACGACGCAGGTCTCGATCGCACGTAGGAACACCCCTCGAGAGCCCAACTAGGGCGGCTCTTAAACATGAGCACAATACATCAAACATTAAGCCCAGCACACAGACAAGCCAGAACACCCTTGACATGCTACCTGCTCAGCTAAGACTCTAGCTCCCTCCCCCAGACACCTACGGTTGTTCCCTGGGGGCCCACAAAACCCAACAGGAATTACTTCCCTCACCCACCGACAACAGCCAGTCGATCCAAGACGGCTGCAAAATTCCTTCCCCCCCTCCCCCCTCCCAAAAGCCCGGGCGCATCCCCAGATGCCAGCACCACCCACCTCGCCCTGACTCTACATCCCCGGGCAGGGCGGCTCCAAGACAAACACAGAACAACGCTACACAGAACGCTACAAGCAATGCGCCCCGAAGGATGAGAGGCAGCTCTCGGAGAGAACGACGACACCCAGACGGAAACCCCCCGTCCGGCAAGACCGCCTGCGGGACCCCGACGGTGACGTCGGCAGGCCCTACGACAACGCCAGAGAACGCCGACAGCTTTGTGGCCCGTGACAAGAGCTTCCTCTCACAACCGAGACGACAGACTCGCAACCAGCCCGGCCTCAACACCTAACCGCCTAAGGATGCAAGGAAGAAATGCCAGTCCCAAAAAACTCACAGCGACAGAGCGGCGCTGCTCACGCAGCCGGGAACGACGATGCCCAAGACGACCGTCCGAGACGCCAAAACGATCCACGCCCGAAGCTTGCGACGCCAAAACAGAAGCGCCCGATGGGCGCCGAGCCCACGACTAGGGCCTCGCCGGGCCCTACTAACGCTGCCGACGCACCTGCCTGGCTCCTAAAGAACAAAGAGAGCAACCAAGACCCGAGGAAGGTCGGAGACACCCAACACAAAACACACACACTGCACAATAACGCACACAGCCTGGAACCGCCCTGCCCGGCACACGTTCCCGTCACATTGAAGAGGAACCCGCTCCTTTTCCCTGCTCTCAAAGGGGACCGCTTCCCGGACAGCCCGCTCCGCTGCACCATCCTTAAAACCCCTCCCTCCCCCAACCCCTTCCTCGGCACCGTTGCCTCAACTTAGCTTTCAAGGGGCCGAGAGTCTCAGTCCACCCATCCTTCAGAAGAACAAGCGCACGGTCAGCCCACTGCATCGGTCCTCCAAGGGCCAGGTGCCTTTTCATCACCTAAACAAAAACAACAAAAATACACACACAGCAGCCCTCTCAGCCAGCATCCCATCACTCCACAAGGACCTACCCCCGCAACGTCCCCCACCTCACGCGCGCCCGGCTGCTCCGCTCACCCGGCTGCTCCGTGCCCATTCCGGACGAGGACGAACGCCATCCCCTGCGGCCCCTAGAGATACCACAGGGCACACAAAGTTACCGTCGCTCCGCCAGAAAAGGAGGAACGAACCACACCAGCCCCGCGCCCCTCCCCTCTGCGACCCAGCTCACCTCAAACGCGCATCCAGGCCCAAAGGCAGCCGGCGCACAACCTGCAAAGCCAGAGACAAACGCTTCAACTGAGTGGCCGTACGACACCTTGCTCTCAAACAGCCGCCTCGCCTTCAAGCCCCTCACCTCTCGGACCTCTCGTCGGCACGCGGCGTCTCCCCTCCGAAGCCTGCGTGCAGCACCTGCAAGAACCCAAGCAAAAAAGGACCCGCTCACGTGCTGCGGGAGTCTCAGGATACCCGCACAACCCCCCCCCCCCCCCCCCCCCCCATCTCAGACACGCACCTTTTCCTCGACAGCTCACCTGCCCGGCCTCCAGCAGATCCGGTTGCCATCTTGAGGCTCGCCCACCACCTGCAAGAGCCAAACGCACGTTGCTCGCAACCACCTGCAACGCGACCCCTCAGGACGAATCGCTACGCTTCAGCCCACCCGTCACCGCTCACCCCGTGCGGCTCCCCTCCGGTGCCCAGATCCCGCTCGGCTCCTCGCATGCGCCCAGAGAAAAACACCATAATGGACTCATAGAGCCAACAGCCACATCTTCCCTCCAGATACACCGCACACCAACTCACCTGCTTACAGCGCCGTCCTCCATCACCCTGCACGACTCCTCCCTCGGCACCTGCCAAACCGATGCCAAACAAGTCACCTGCATGCACAGCGACAGCTGAACCACGACGCAGGTCTCGATCGCACGTAGGAACACCCCTCGAGAGCCCAACTAGGGCGGCTCTTAAACATGAGCACAATACATCAAACATTAAGCCCAGCACACAGACAAGCCAGAACACCCTTGACATGCTACCTGCTCAGCTAAGACTCTAGCTCCCTCCCCCAGACACCTACGGTTGTTCCCTGGGGGCCCACAAAACCCAACAGGAATTACTTCCCTCACCCACCGACAACAGCCAGTCGATCCAAGACGGCTGCAAAATTCCTTCCCCCCTTCCCCCCCTCCCCCCTCCCAAAAGCCCGGGCGCATCCCCAGATGCCAGCACCACCCACCTCGCCCTGACTCTACATCCCCGGGCAGGGCGGCTCCAAGACAAACACAGAACAACGCTACACAGAACGCTACAAGCAATGCGCCCCGAAGGATGAGAGGCAGCTCTCGGAGAGAACGACGACACCCAGACGGAAACCCCCCGTCCGGCAAGACCGCCTGCGGGACCCCGACGGTGACGTCGGCAGGCCCTACGACAACGCCAGAGAACGCCGACAGCTTTGTGGCCCGTGACAAGAGCTTCCTCTCACAACCGAGACGACAGACTCGCAACCAGCCCGGCCTCAAGACCTAACCGCCTAAGGATGCAAGGAAGAAATGCCAGTCCCAAAAAACTCACAGCGACAGAGCGGCGCTGCTCACGCAGCCGGGAACGACGATGCCCAAGACGACCGTCCGAGACGCCAAAACGATCCACGCCCGAAGCTTGCGACGCCAAAACAGAAGCGCCCGATGGGCGCCGAGCCCACGACTAGGGCCTCGCCGGGCCCTACTAACGCTGCCGACGCACCTGCCTGGCTCCTAAAGAACAAAGAGAGCAACCAAGACCCGAGGAAGGTCGGAGACACCCAACACAAAACACACACACTGCACAATAACGCACACAGCCTGGAACCGCCCTGCCCGGCACACGTTCCCGTCACATTGAAGAGGAACCCGCTCCTTTTCCCTGCTCTCAAAGGGGACCGCTTCCCGGACAGCCCGCTCCGCTGCACCATCCTTAAAACCCCTCCCTCCCCCAACCCCTTCCTCGGCACCGTTGCCTCAACTTAGCTTTCAAGGGGCCGAGAGTCTCAGTCCACCCATCCTTCAGAAGGACAAGCGCACGGTCAGCCCACTGCATCGGTCCTCCAAGGGCCAGGTGCCTTTTCATCACCTAAACAAAAACAACAAAAATACACACACAGCAGCCCTCTCAGCCAGCATCCCATCACTCCACAAGGACCTACCCCCGCAACGTCCCCCACCTCACGCGCGCCCGGCTGCTCCGCTCACCCGGCTGCTCCGTGCCCATTCCGGACGAGGACGAACGCCATCCCCTGCGGCCCCTAGAGATACCACAGGGCACACAAAGTTACCGTCGCTCCGCCAGAAAAGGAGGAACGAACCACACCAGCCCCGCGCCCCTCCCCTCTGCGACCCAGCTCACCTCAAACGCGCATCCAGGCCCAAAGGCAGCCGGCGCACAACCTGCAAAGCCAGAGACAAACGCTTCAACTGAGTGGCCGTACGACACCTTGCTCTCAAACAGCCGCCTCGCCTTCAAGCCCCTCACCTCTCGGACCTCTCGTCGGCACGCGGCGTCTCCCCTCCGAAGCCTGCGTGCAGCACCTGCAAGAACCCAAGCAAAAAAGGACCCGCTCACGTGCTGCGGGAGTCTCAGGATACCCGCACAAACCACCACCCCCCCCCCCCCATCTCAGACACGCACCTTTTCCTCGACAGCTCACCTGCCCGGCCTCCAGCAGATCCGGTTGCCATCTTGAGGCTCGCCCACCACCTGCAAGAGCCAAACGCACGTTGCTCGCAACCACCTGCAACGCGACCCCTCAGGACGAATCGCTACGCTTCAGCCCACCCGTCACCGCTCACCCCGTGCGGCTCCCCTCCGGTGCCCAGATCCCGCTCGGCTCCTCGCATGCGCCCAGAGAAAAACACCATAATGGACTCATAGAGCCAACAGCCACATCTTCCCTCCAGATACACCGCACACCAACTCACCTGCTTACAGCGCCGTCCTCCATCACCCTGCACGACTCCTCCCTCGGCACCTGCCAAACCGATGCCAAACAAGTCACCTGCATGCACAGCGACAGCTGAACCACGACGCAGGTCTCGATCGCACGTAGGAACACCCCTCGAGAGCCCAACTAGGGCGGCTCTTAAACATGAGCACAATACATCAAACATTAAGCCCAGCACACAGACAAGCCAGAACACCCTTGACATGCTACCTGCTCAGCTAAGACTCTAGCTCCCTCCCCCAGACACCTACGGTTGTTCCCTGGGGGCCCACAAAACCCAACAGGAATTACTTCCCTCACCCACCGACAACAGCCAGTCGATCCAAGACGGCTGCAAAATTCCTTCCCCCCTTCCCCCCCTCCCCCCTCCCAAAAGCCCGGGCGCATCCCCAGATGCCAGCACCACCCACCTCGCCCTGACTCTACATCCCCGGGCAGGGCGGCTCCAAGACAAACACAGAACAACGCTACACAGAACGCTACAAGCAATGCGCCCCGAAGGATGAGAGGCAGCTCTCGGAGAGAACGACGACACCCAGACGGAAACCCCCCGTCCGGCAAGACCGCCTGCGGGACCCCGACGGTGACGTCGGCAGGCCCTACGACAACGCCAGAGAACGCCGACAGCTTTGTGGCCCGTGACAAGAGCTTCCTCTCACAACCGAGACGACAGACTCGCAACCAGCCCGGCCTCAAGACCTAACCGCCTAAGGATGCAAGGAAGAAATGCCAGTCCCAAAAAACTCACAGCGACAGAGCGGCGCTGCTCACGCAGCCGGGAACGACGATGCCCAAGACGACCGTCCGAGACGCCAAAACGATCCACGCCCGAAGCTTGCGACGCCAAAACAGAAGCGCCCGATGGGCGCCGAGCCCACGACTAGGGCCTCGCCGGGCCCTACTAACGCTGCCGACGCACCTGCCTGGCTCCTAAAGAACAAAGAGAGCAACCAAGACCCGAGGAAGGTCGGAGACACCCAACACAAAACACACACACTGCACAATAACGCACACAGCCTGGAACCGCCCTGCCCGGCACACGTTCCCGTCACATTGAAGAGGAACCCGCTCCTTTTCCCTGCTCTCAAAGGGGACCGCTTCCCGGACAGCCCGCTCCGCTGCACCATCCTTAAAACCCCTCCCTCCCCCAACCCCTTCCTCGGCACCGTTGCCTCAACTTAGCTTTCAAGGGGCCGAGAGTCTCAGTCCACCCATCCTTCAGAAGAACAAGCGCACGGTCAGCCCACTGCATCGGTCCTCCAAGGGCCAGGTGCCTTTTCATCACCTAAACAAAAACAACAAAAATACACACACAGCAGCCCTGTCAGCCGGCATCCCATCACTCCACAAGGACCTACCCCCGCAACGTCCCCCACCTCACGCGCGCCCGGCTGCTCCGCTCACCCGGCTGCTCCGTGCCCGTTCCGGACGAGGACGAACGCCATCCCCTGCGGCCCCTAGAGATACCACAGGGCACACAAAGTTACCGTCGCTCCGCCAAAAAAGGAAGAACGAACCACACCAGCCCCGCGCCCCTCCCCTCTGCGACCCAGCTCACCTCAAACGCGCATCCAGGCCCAAAGGCAGCCGGCGCACAACCTGCAAAGCCAGAGACAAACGCTTCAACTGAGTGGCCGTACGACACCTTGCTCTCAAACAGCCGCCTCGCCTTCAAGCCCCTCACCTCTCGGACCTCTCGTCGGCACGCGGCGTCTCCCCTCCGAAGCCTGCGTGCAGCACCTGCAAGAACCCAAGCAAAAAAGGACCCGCTCACGTGCTGCGGGAGTCTCAGGATACCCGCACAACCCCCCCCCCCCCCCCCCCCCCCCATCTCAGACACGCACCTTTTCCTCGACAGCTCACCTGCCCGGCCTCCAGCAGATCCGGTTGCCATCTTGAGGCTCGCCCACCACCTGCAAGAGCCAAACGCACGTTGCTCGCAACCACCTGCAACGCGACCCCTCAGGACGAATCGCTACGCTTCAGCCCACCCGTCACCGCTCACCCCGTGCGGCTCCCCTCCGGTGCCCAGATCCCGCTCGGCTCCTCGCATGCGCCCAGAGAAAAACACCATAATGGACTCATAGAGCCAACAGCCACATCTTCCCTCCAGATACACCGCACACCAACTCACCTGCTTACAGCGCCGTCCTCCATCACCCTGCACGACTCCTCCCTCGGCACCTGCCAAACCGATGCCAAACAAGTCACCTGCATGCACAGCGACAGCTGAACCACGACGCAGGTCTCGATCGCACGTAGGAACACCCCTCGAGAGCCCAACTAGGGCGGCTCTTAAACATGAGCACAATACATCAAACATTAAGCCCAGCACACAGACAAGCCAGAACACCCTTGACATGCTACCTGCTCAGCTAAGACTCTAGCTCCCTCCCCCAGACACCTACGGTTGTTCCCTGGGGGCCCACAAAACCCAACAGGAATTACTTCCCTCACCCACCGACAACAGCCAGTCGATCCAAGACGGCTGCAAAATTCCTTCCCCCCCTCCCCCCTCCCAAAAGCCCGGGCGCATCCCCAGATGCCAGCACCACCCACCTCGCCCTGACTCTACATCCCCGGGCAGGGCGGCTCCAAGACAAACACAGAACAACGCTACACAGAACGCTACAAGCAATGCGCCCCGAAGGATGAGAGGCAGCTCTCGGAGAGAACGACGACACCCAGACGGAAACCCCCCGTCCGGCAAGACCGCCTGCGGGACCCCGACGGTGACGTCGGCAGGCCCTACGACAACGCCAGAGAACGCCGACAGCTTTGTGGCCCGTGACAAGAGCTTCCTCTCACAACCGAGACGACAGACTCGCAACCAGCCCGGCCTCAAGACCTAACCGCCTAAGGATGCAAGGAAGAAATGCCAGTCCCAAAAAACTCACAGCGACAGAGCGGCGCTGCTCACGCAGCCGGGAACGACGATGCCCAAGACGACCGTCCGAGACGCCAAAACGATCCACGCCCGAAGCTTGCGACGCCAAAACAGAAGCGCCCGATGGGCGCCGAGCCCACGACTAGGGCCTCGCCGGGCCCTACTAACGCTGCCGACGCACCTGCCTGGCTCCTAAAGAACAAAGAGAGCAACCAAGACCCGAGGAAGGTCGGAGACACCCAACACAAAACACACACACTGCACAATAACGCACACAGCCTGGAACCGCCCTGCCCGGCACACGTTCCCGTCACATTGAAGAGGAACCCGCTCCTTTTCCCTGCTCTCAAAGGGGACCGCTTCCCGGACAGCCCGCTCCGCTGCACCATCCTTAAAACCCCTCCCTCCCCCAACCCCTTCCTCGGCACCGTTGCCTCAACTTAGCTTTCAAGGGGCCGAGAGTCTCAGTCCACCCATCCTTCAGAAGAACAAGCGCACGGTCAGCCCACTGCATCGGTCCTCCAAGGGCCAGGTGCCTTTTCATCACCTAAACAAAAACAACAAAAATACACACACAGCAGCCCTCTCAGCCAGCATCCCATCACTCCACAAGGACCTACCCCCGCAACGTCCCCCACCTCACGCGCGCCCGGCTGCTCCGCTCACCCGGCTGCTCCGTGCCCATTCCGGACGAGGACGAACGCCATCCCCTGCGGCCCCTAGAGATACCACAGGGCACACAAAGTTACCGTCGCTCCGCCAGAAAAGGAGGAACGAACCACACCAGCCCCGCGCCCCTCCCCTCTGCGACCCAGCTCACCTCAAACGCGCATCCAGGCCCAAAGGCAGCCGGCGCACAACCTGCAAAGCCAGAGACAAACGCTTCAACTGAGTGGCCGTACGACACCTTGCTCTCAAACAGCCGCCTCGCCTTCAAGCCCCTCACCTCTCGGACCTCTCGTCGGCACACGGCGTCTCCCCTCCGAAGCCTGCGTGCAGCACCTGCAAGAACCCAAGCAAAAAAGGACCCGCTCACGTGCTGCGGGAGTCTCAGGATACCCGCACAACCCCCCCCCCCCCCCCCATCTCAGACACGCACCTTTTCCTCGACAGCTCACCTGCCCGGCCTCCAGCAGATCCGGTTGCCATCTTGAGGCTCGCCCACCACCTGCAAGAGCCAAACGCACGTTGCTCGCAACCACCTGCAACGCGACCCCTCAGGACGAATCGCTACGCTTCAGCCCACCCGTCACCGCTCACCCCGTGCGGCTCCCCTCCGGTGCCCAGATCCCGCTCGGCTCCTCGCATGCGCCCAGAGAAAAACACCATAATGGACTCATAGAGCCAACAGCCACATCTTCCCTCCAGATACACCGCACACCAACTCACCTGCTTACAGCGCCGTCCTCCATCACCCTGCACGACTCCTCCCTCGGCACCTGCCAAACCGATGCCAAACAAGTCACCTGCATGCACAGCGACAGCTGAACCACGACGCAGGTCTCGATCGCACGTAGGAACACCCCTCGAGAGCCCAACTAGGGCGGCTCTTAAACATGAGCACAATACATCAAACATTAAGCCCAGCACACAGACAAGCCAGAACACCCTTGACATGCTACCTGCTCAGCTAAGACTCTAGCTCCCTCCCCCAGACACCTACGGTTGTTCCCTGGGGGCCCACAAAACCCAACAGGAATTACTTCCCTCACCCACCGACAACAGCCAGTCGATCCAAGACGGCTGCAAAATTCCTTCCCCCCTTCCCCCCCTCCCCCCTCCCAAAAGCCCGGGCGCATCCCCAGATGCCAGCACCACCCACCTCGCCCTGACTCTACATCCCCGGGCAGGGCGGCTCCAAGACAAACACAGAACAACGCTACACAGAACGCTACAAGCAATGCGCCCCGAAGGATGAGAGGCAGCTCTCGGAGAGAACGACGACACCCAGACGGAAACCCCCCGTCCGGCAAGACCGCCTGCGGGACCCCGACGGTGACGTCGGCAGGCCCTACGACAACGCCAGAGAACGCCGACAGCTTTGTGGCCCGTGACAAGAGCTTCCTCTCACAACCGAGACGACAGACTCGCAACCAGCCCGGCCTCAACACCTAACCGCCTAAGGATGCAAGGAAGAAATGCCAGTCCCAAAAAACTCACAGCGACAGAGCGGCGCTGCTCACGCAGCCGGGAACGACGATGCCCAAGACGACCGTCCGAGACGCCAAAACGATCCACGCCCGAAGCTTGCGACGCCAAAACAGAAGCGCCCGATGGGCGCCGAGCCCACGACTAGGGCCTCGCCGGGCCCTACTAACGCTGCCGAGGCACCTGCCTGGCTCCTAAAGAACAAAGAGAGCAACCAAGACCCGAGGAAGGTCGGAGACACCCAACACAAAACACACACACTGCACAATAACGCACACAGCCTGGAACCGCCCTGCCCGGCACACGTTCCCGTCACATTGAAGAGGAACCCGCTCCTTTTCCCTGCTCTCAAAGGGGACCGCTTCCCGGACAGCCCGCTCCGCTGCACCATCCTTAAAACCCCTCCCTCCCCCAACCCCTTCCTCGGCACCGTTGCCTCAACTTAGCTTTCAAGGGGCCGAGAGTCTCAGTCCACCCATCCTTCAGAAGAACAAGCGCACGGTCAGCCCACTGCATCGGTCCTCCAAGGGCCAGGTGCCTTTTCATCACCTAAACAAAAACAACAAAAATACACACACAGCAGCCCTCTCAGCCAGCATCCCATCACTCCACAAGGACCTACCCCCGCAACGTCCCCCACCTCACGCGCGCCCGGCTGCTCCGCTCACCCGGCTGCTCCGTGCCCATTCCGGACGAGGACGAACGCCATCCCCTGCGGCCCCTAGAGATACCACAGGGCACACAAAGTTACCGTCGCTCCGCCAGAAAAGGAGGAACGAACCACACCAGCCCCGCGCCCCTCCCCTCTGCGACCCAGCTCACCTCAAACGCGCATCCAGGCCCAAAGGCAGCCGGCGCACAACCTGCAAAGCCAGAGACAAACGCTTCAACTGAGTGGCCGTACGACACCTTGCTCTCAAACAGCCGCCTGGCCTTCAAGCCCCTCACCTCTCGGACCTCTCGTCGGCACGCGGCGTCTCCCCTCCGAAGCCTGCGTGCAGCACCTGCAAGAACCCAAGCAAAAAAGGACCCGCTCACGTGCTGCGGGAGTCTCAGGATACCCGCACAAACCACCACCCCCCCCCCCCATCTCAGACACGCACCTTTTCCTCGACAGCTCACCTGCCCGGCCTCCAGCAGATCCGGTTGCCATCTTGAGGCTCGCCCACCACCTGCAAGAGCCAAACGCACGTTGCTCGCAACCACCTGCAACGCGACCCCTCAGGACGAATCGCTACGCTTCAGCCCACCCGTCACCGCTCACCCCGTGCGGCTCCCCTCCGGTGCCCAGATCCCGCTCGGCTCCTCGCATGCGCCCAGAGAAAAACACCATAATGGACTCATAGAGCCAACAGCCACATCTTCCCTCCAGATACACCGCACACCAACTCACCTGCTTACAGCGCCGTCCTCCATCACCCTGCACGACTCCTCCCTCGGCACCTGCCAAACCGATGCCAAACAAGTCACCTGCATGCACAGCGACAGCTGAACCACGACGCAGGTCTCGATCGCACGTAGGAACACCCCTCGAGAGCCCAACTAGGGCGGCTCTTAAACATGAGCACAATACATCAAACATTAAGCCCAGCACACAGACAAGCCAGAACACCCTTGACATGCTACCTGCTCAGCTAAGACTCTAGCTCCCTCCCCCAGACACCTACGGTTGTTCCCTGGGGGCCCACAAAACCCAACAGGAATTACTTCCCTCACCCACCGACAACAGCCAGTCGATCCAAGACGGCTGCAAAATTCCTTCCCCCCCTCCCCCCTCCCAAAAGCCCGGGCGCATCCCCAGATGCCAGCACCACCCACCTCGCCCTGACTCTACATCCCCGGGCAGGGCGGCTCCAAGACAAACACAGAACAACGCTACACAGAACGCTACAAGCAATGCGCCCCGAAGGATGAGAGGCAGCTCTCGGAGAGAACGACGACACCCAGACGGAAACCCCCCGTCCGGCAAGACCGCCTGCGGGACCCCGACGGTGACGTCGGCAGGCCCTACGACAACGCCAGAGAACGCCGACAGCTTTGTGGCCCGTGACAAGAGCTTCCTCTCACAACCGAGACGACAGACTCGCAACCAGCCCGGCCTCAAGACCTAACCGCCTAAGGATGCAAGGAAGAAATGCCAGTCCCAAAAAACTCACAGCGACAGAGCGGCGCTGCTCACGCAGCCGGGAACGACGATGCCCAAGACGACCGTCCGAGACGCCAAAACGATCCACGCCCGAAGCTTGCGACGCCAAAACAGAAGCGCCCGATGGGCGCCGAGCCCACGACTAGGGCCTCGCCGGGCCCTACTAACGCTGCCGACGCACCTGCCTGGCTCCTAAAGAACAAAGAGAGCAACCAAGACCCGAGGAAGGTCGGAGACACCCAACACAAAACACACACACTGCACAATAACGCACACAGCCTGGAACCGCCCTGCCCGGCACACGTTCCCGTCACATTGAAGAGGAACCCGCTCCTTTTCCCTGCTCTCAAAGGGGACCGCTTCCCGGACAGCCCGCTCCGCTGCACCATCCTTAAAACCCCTCCCTCCCCCAACCCCTTCCTCGGCACCGTTGCCTCAACTTAGCTTTCAAGGGGCCGAGAGTCTCAGTCCACCCATCCTTCAGAAGAACAAGCGCACGGTCAGCCCACTGCATCGGTCCTCCAAGGGCCAGGTGCCTTTTCATCACCTAAACAAAAACAACAAAAATACACACACAGCAGCCCTCTCAGCCAGCATCCCATCACTCCACAAGGACCTACCCCCGCAACGTCCCCCACCTCACGCGCGCCCGGCTGCTCCGCTCACCCGGCTGCTCCGTGCCCATTCCGGACGAGGACGAACGCCATCCCCTGCGGCCCCTAGAGATACCACAGGGCACACAAAGTTACCGTCGCTCCGCCAGAAAAGGAGGAACGAACCACACCAGCCCCGCGCCCCTCCCCTCTGCGACCCAGCTCACCTCAAACGCGCATCCAGGCCCAAAGGCAGCCGGCGCACAACCTGCAAAGCCAGAGACAAACGCTTCAACTGAGTGGCCGTACGACACCTTGCTCTCAAACAGCCGCCTCGCCTTCAAGCCCCTCACCTCTCGGACCTCTCGTCGGCACGCGGCGTCTCCCCTCCGAAGCCTGCGTGCAGCACCTGCAAGAACCCAAGCAAAAAAGGACCCGCTCACGTGCTGCGGGAGTCTCAGGATACCCGCACAACCCCGCCCCCCCCCCCCCCCCCATCTCAGACACGCACCTTTTCCTCGACAGCTCACCTGCCCGGCCTCCAGCAGATCCGGTTGCCATCTTGAGGCTCGCCCACCACCTGCAAGAGCCAAACGCACGTTGCTCGCAACCACCTGCAACGCGACCCCTCAGGACGAATCGCTACGCTTCAGCCCACCCGTCACCGCTCACCCCGTGCGGCTCCCCTCCGGTGCCCAGATCCCGCTCGGCTCCTCGCATGCGCCCAGAGAAAAACACCATAATGGACTCATAGAGCCAACAGCCACATCTTCCCTCCAGATACACCGCACACCAACTCACCTGCTTACAGCGCCGTCCTCCATCACCCTGCACGACTCCTCCCTCGGCACCTGCCAAACCGATGCCAAACAAGTCACCTGCATGCACAGCGACAGCTGAACCACGACGCAGGTCTCGATCGCACGTAGGAACACCCCTCGAGAGCCCAACTAGGGCGGCTCTTAAACATGAGCACAATACATCAAACATTAAGCCCAGCACACAGACAAGCCAGAACACCCTTGACATGCTACCTGCTCAGCTAAGACTCTAGCTCCCTCCCCCAGACACCTACGGTTGTTCCCTGGGGGCCCACAAAACCCAACAGGAATTACTTCCCTCACCCACCGACAACAGCCAGTCGATCCAAGACGGCTGCAAAATTCCTTCCCCCCCTCCCCCCTCCCAAAAGCCCGGGCGCATCCCAGATGCCAGCACCACCCACCTCGCCCTGACTCTACATCCCCGGGCAGGGCGGCTCCAAGACAAACACAGAACAACGCTACACAGAACGCTACAAGCAATGCGCCCCGAAGGATGAGAGGCAGCTCTCCGAGAGAACGACGACACCCAGACGGAAACCCCCCGTCCGGCAAGACCGCCTGCGGGACCCCGACGGTGACGTCGGCAGGCCCTACGACAACGCCAGAGAACGCCGACAGCTTTGTGGCCCGTGACAAGAGCTTCCTCTCACAACCGAGACGACAGACTCGCAACCAGCCCGGCCTCAAGACCTAACCGCCTAAGGATGCAAGGAAGAAATGCCAGTCCCAAAAAACCTCACAGCGACAGAGCCGCGCTGCTCACGCAGCCGGGAACGACGATGCCCAAGACGACCGTCCGAGACGCCAAAACGATCCACGCCCGAAGCTTGCGACGCCAAAACAGAAGCGCCCGATGGGCGCCGAGCCCACGACTAGGGCCTCGCCGGGCCCTACTAACGCTGCCGAGGCACCTGCCTGGCTCCTAAAGAACAAAGAGAGCAACCAAGACCCGAGGAAGGTCGGAGACACCCAACACAAAACACACACACTGCACAATAACGCACACAGCCTGGAACCGCCCTGCCCGGCACACGTTCCCGTCACATTGAAGAGGAACCCGCTCCTTTTCCCTGCTCTCAAAGGGGACCGCTTCCCGGACAGCCCGCTCCGCTGCACCATCCTTAAAACCCCTCCCTCCCCCAACCCCTTCCTCGGCACCGTTGCCTCAACTTAGCTTTCAAGGGGCCGAGAGTCTCAGTCCACCCATCCTTCAGAAGAACAAGCGCACGGTCAGCCCACTGCATCGGTCCTCCAAGGGCCAGGTGCCTTTTCATCACCTAAACAAAAACAACAAAAATACACACACAGCAGCCCTGTCAGCCAGCATCCCATCACTCCACAAGGACCTACCCCCGCAACGTCCCCCACCTCACGCGCGCCCGGCTGCTCCGCTCACCCGGCTGCTCCGTGCCCATTCCGGACGAGGACGAACGCCATCCCCTGCGGCCCCTAGAGATACCACAGGGCACACAAAGTTACCGTCGCTCCGCCAGAAAAGGAGGAACGAACCACACCAGCCCCGCGCCCCTCCCCTCTGCGACCCAGCTCACCTCAAACGCGCATCCAGGCCCAAAGGCAGCCGGCGCACAACCTGCAAAGCCAGAGACAAACGCTTCAACTGAGTGGCCGTACGACACCTTGCTCTCAAACAGCCGCCTGGCCTTCAAGCCCCTCACCTCTCGGACCTCTCGTCGGCACGCGGCGTCTCCCCTCCGAAGCCTGCGTGCAGCACCTGCAAGAACCCAAGCAAAAAAGGACCCGCTCACGTGCTGCGGGGAGTCTCAGGATACCCGCACAACCCCCCCCCCCCCCCCCCCATCTCAGACACGCACCTTTTCCTCGACAGCTCACCTGCCCGGCCTCCAGCAGATCCGGTTGCCATCTTGAGGCTCGCCCACCACCTGCAAGAGCCAAACGCACGTTGCTCGCAACCACCTGCAACGCGACCCCCTCAGGACGAATCGCTACGCTTCAGCCCACCCGTCACCGCTCACCCCCGTGCGGCTCCCCTCCGGTGCCCAGATCCCGCTCGGCTCCTCGCATGCGCCCAGAGAAAAACACCATAATGGACTCATAGAGCCAACAGCCACATCTTCCCTCCAGATACACCGCACACCAACTCACCTGCTTACAGCGCCGTCCTCCATCACCCTGCACGACTCCTCCCTCGGCACCTGCCAAACCGATGCCAAACAAGTCACCTGCATGCACAGCGACAGCTGAACCACAACGCAGGTCTCGATCGCACGTAGGAACACCCCTCGAGAGCCCAACTAGGGCGGCTCTTAAACATGAGCACAATACATCAAACATTAAGCCCAGCACACAGACAAGCCAGAACACCCTTGACATGCTACCTGCTCAGCTAAGACTCTAGCTCCCTCCCCCAGACACCTACGGTTGTTCCCTGGGGGCCCACAAAACCCAACAGGAATTACTTCCCTCACCCACCGACAACAGCCAGTCGATCCAAGACGGCTGCAAAATTCCTTCCCCCCCTCCCCCCTCCCAAAAGCCCGGGCGCATCCCCAGATGCCAGCACCACCCACCTCGCCCTGACTCTACATCCCCGGGCAGGGCGGCTCCAAGACAAACACAGAACAACGCTACACAGAACGCTACAAGCAATGCGCCCCGAAGGATGAGAGGCAGCTCTCGGAGAGAACGACGACACCCAGACGGAAACCCCCCGTCCGGCAAGACCGCCTGCGGGACCCCGACGGTGACGTCGGCAGGCCCTACGACAACGCCAGAGAACGCCGACAGCTTTGTGGCCCGTGACAAGAGCTTCCTCTCACAACCGAGACGACAGACTCGCAACCAGCCCGGCCTCAAGACCTAACCGCCTAAGGATGCAAGGAAGAAATGCCAGTCCCAAAAAACCTCACAGCGACAGAGCGGCGCTGCTCACGCAGCCGGGAACGACGATGCCCAAGATGACCGTCCGAGACGCCAAAACGATCCACGCCCGAAGCTTGCGACGCCAAAACAGAAGCGCCCGATGGGCGCCGAGCCCACGACTAGGGCCTCGCCGGGCCCTACTAACGCTGCCGAGGCACCTGCCTGGCTCCTAAAGAACAAAGAGAGCAACCAAGACCCGAGGAAGGTCGGAGACACCCAACACAAAACACACACACTGCACAATAACGCACACAGCCTGGAACCGCCCTGCCCGGCACACGTTCCCGTCACATTGAAGAGGAACCCGCTCCTTTTCCCTGCTCTCAAAGGGGACCGCTTCCCGGACAGCCCGCTCCGCTGCACCATCCTTAAAACCCCTCCCTCCCCCAACCCCTTCCTCGGCACCGTTGCCTCAACTTAGCTTTCAAGGGGCCGAGAGTCTCAGTCCACCCATCCTTCAGAAGAACAAGCGCACGGTCAGCCCACTGCATCGGTCCTCCAAGGGCCAGGTGCCTTTTCATCACCTAAACAAAAACAACAAAAATACACACACAGCAGCCCTGTCAGCCAGCATCCCATCACTCCACAAGGACCTACCCCCGCAACGTCCCCCACCTCACGCGCGCCCGGCTGCTCCGCTCACCCGGCTGCTCCGTGCCCATTCCGGACGAGGACGAACGCCATCCCCTGCGGCCCCTAGAGATACCACAGGGCACACAAAGTTACCGTCGCTCCGCCAGAAAAGGAGGAACGAACCACACCAGCCCCGCGTCCCTCCCCTCTGCGACCCAGCTCACCTCAAACGCGCATCCAGGCCCAAAGGCAGCCGGCGCACAACCTGCAAAGCCAGAGACAAACGCTTCAACTGAGTGGCCGTACGACACCTTGCTCTCAAACAGCCGCCTCGCCTTCAAGCCCCTCACCTCTCGGACCTCTCGTCGGCACGCGGCGTCTCCCCTCCGAAGCCTGCGTGCAGCACCTGCAAGAACCCAAGCAAAAAAGGACCCGCTCACGTGCTGCGGGGAGTCTCAGGATACCCGCACAACCCCCCCCCCCCCCCCCCATCTCAGACACGCACCTTTTCCTCGACAGCTCACCTGCCCGGCCTCCAGCAGATCCGGTTGCCATCTTGAGGCTCGCCCACCACCTGCAAGAGCCAAACGCACGTTGCTCGCAACCACCTGCAACGCGACCCCTCAGGACGAATCGCTACGCTTCAGCCCACCCGTCACCGCTCACCCCGTGCGGCTCCCCTCCGGTGCCCAGATCCCGCTCGGCTCCTCGCATGCGCCCAGAGAAAAACACCATAATGGACTCATAGAGCCAACAGCCACATCTTCCCTCCAGATACACCGCACACCAACTCACCTGCTTACAGCGCCGTCCTCCATCACCCTGCACGACTCCTCCCTCGGCACCTGCCAAACCGATGCCAAACAAGTCACCTGCATGCACAGCGACAGCTGAACCACGACGCAGGTCTCGATCGCACGTAGGAACACCCCTCGAGAGCCCAACTAGGGCGGCTCTTAAACATGAGCACAATACATCAAACATTAAGCCCAGCACACAGACAAGCCAGAACACCCTTGACATGCTACCTGCTCAGCTAAGACTCTAGCTCCCTCCCCCAGACACCTACGGTTGTTCCCTGGGGGCCCACAAAACCCAACAGGAATTACTTCCCTCACCCACCGACAACAGCCAGTCGATCCAAGACGGCTGCAAAATTCCTTCCCCCCCTCCCCCCTCCCAAAAGCCCGGGCGCATCCCCAGATGCCAGCACCACCCACCTCGCCCTGACTCTACATCCCCGGGCAGGGCGGCTCCAAGACAAACACAGAACAACGCTACACAGAACGCTACAAGCAATGCGCCCCAAAGGATGAGAGGCAGCTCTCGGAGAGAACGACGACACCCAGACGGAAACCCCCCGTCCGGCAAGACCGCCTGCGGGACCCCGACGGTGACGTCGGCAGGCCCTACGACAACGCCAGAGAACGCCGACAGCTTTGTGGCCCGTGACAAGAGCTTCCTCTCACAACCGAGACGACAGACTCGCAACCAGCCCGGCCTCAAGACCTAACCGCCTAAGGATGCAAGGAAGAAATGCCAGTCCCAAAAAACTCACAGCGACAGAGCGGCGCTGCTCACGCAGCCGGGAACGACGATGCCCAAGACGACCGTCCGAGACGCCAAAACGATCCACGCCCGAAGCTTGCGACGCCAAAACAGAAGCGCCCGATGGGCGCCGAGCCCACGACTAGGGCCTCGCCGGGCCCTACTAACACTGCCGAGGCACCTGCCTGGCTCCTAAAGAACAAAGAGAGCAACCAAGACCCGAGGAAGGTCGGAGACACCCAACACAAAACACACACACTGCACAATAACGCACACAGCCTGGAACCGCCCTGCCCGGCACACGTTCCCGTCACATTGAAGAGGAACCCGCTCCTTTTCCCTGCTCTCAAAGGGGACCGCTTCCCGGACAGCCCGCTCCGCTGCACCATCCTTAAAACCCCTCCCTCCCCCAACCCCTTCCTCGGCACCGTTGCCTCAACTTAGCTTTCAAGGGGCCGAGAGTCTCAGTCCACCCATCCTTCAGAAGAACAAGCGCACGGTCAGCCCACTGCATCGGTCCTCCAAGGGCCAGGTGCCTTTTCATCACCTAAACAAAAACAACAAAAATACACACACAGCAGCCCTGTCAGCCAGCATCCCATCACTCCACAAGGACCTACCCCCGCAACGTCCCCCACCTCACGCGCGCCCGGCTGCTCCGCTCACCCGGCTGCTCCGTGCCCATTCCGGACGAGGACGAACGCCATCCCCTGCGGCCCCTAGAGATACCACAGGGCACACAAAGTTACCGTCGCTCCGCCAGAAAAGGAGGAACGAACCACACCAGCCCCGCGCCCCTCCCCTCTGCGACCCAGCTCACCTCAAACGCGCATCCAGGCCCAAAGGCAGCCGGCGCACAACCTGCAAAGCCAGAGACAAACGCTTCAACTGAGTGGCCGTACGACACCTTGCTCTCAAACAGCCGCCTGGCCTTCAAGCCCCTCACCTCTCGGACCTCTCGTCGGCACGCGGCGTCTCCCCTCCGAAGCCTGCGTGCAGCACCTGCAAGAACCCAAGCAAAAAAGGACCCGCTCACGTGCTGCGGGGAGTCTCAGGATACCCGCACAACCCCCCCCCCCCCCCCCCATCTCAGACACGCACCTTTTCCTCGACAGCTCACCTGCCCGGCCTCCAGCAGATCCGGTTGCCATCTTGAGGCTCGCCCACCACCTGCAAGAGCCAAACGCACGTTGCTCGCAACCACCTGCAACGCGACCCCTCAGGACGAATCGCTACGCTTCAGCCCACCCGTCACCGCTCACCCCGTGCGGCTCCCCTCCGGTGCCCAGATCCCGCTCGGCTCCTCGCATGCGCCCAGAGAAAAACACCATAATGGACTCATAGAGCCAACAGCCACATCTTCCCTCCAGATACACCGCACACCAACTCACCTGCTTACAGCGCCGTCCTCCATCACCCTGCACGACTCCTCCCTCGGCACCTGCCAAACCGATGCCAAACAAGTCACCTGCATGCACAGCGACAGCTGAACCACAACGCAGGTCTCGATCGCACGTAGGAACACCCCTCGAGAGCCCAACTAGGGCGGCTCTTAAACATGAGCACAATACATCAAACATTAAGCCCAGCACACAGACAAGCCAGAACACCCTTGACATGCTACCTGCTCAGCTAAGACTCTAGCTCCCTCCCCCAGACACCTACGGTTGTTCCCTGGGGGCCCACAAAACCCAACAGGAATTACTTCCCTCACCCACCGACAACAGCCAGTCGATCCAAGACGGCTGCAAAATTCCTTCCCCCCCTCCCCCCTCCCAAAAGCCCGGGCGCATCCCCAGATGCCAGCACCACCCACCTCGCCCTGACTCTACATCCCCGGGCAGGGCGGCTCCAAGACAAACACAGAACAACGCTACACAGAACGCTACAAGCAATGCGCCCCGAAGGATGAGAGGCAGCTCTCGGAGAGAACGACGACACCCAGACGGAAACCCCCCGTCCGGCAAGACCGCCTGCGGGACCCCGACGGTGACGTCGGCAGGCCCTACGACAACGCCAGAGAACGCCGACAGCTTTGTGGCCCATGACAAGAGCTTCCTCTCACAACCGAGACGACAGACTCGCAACCAGCCCGGCCTCAAGACCTAACCGCCTAAGGATGCAAGGAAGAAATGCCAGTCCCAAAAAACTCACAGCGACAGAGCGGCGCTGCTCACGCAGCCGGGAACGACGATGCCCAAGACGACCGTCCGAGACGCCAAAACGATCCACGCCCGAAGCTTGCGACGCCAAAACAGAAGCGCCCGATGGGCGCCGAGCCCACGACTAGGGCCTCGCCGGGCCCTACTAACGCTGCCGAGGCACCTGCCTGGCTCCTAAAGAACAAAGAGAGCAACCAAGACCCGAGGAAGGTCGGAGACACCCAACACAAAACACACACACTGCACAATAACGCACACAGCCTGGAACCGCCCTGCCCGGCACACGTTCCCGTCACATTGAAGAGGAACCCGCTCCTTTTCCCTGCTCTCAAAGGTGACCGCTTCCCAGACAGCCCGCTCCGCTGCACCATCCTTAAAACCCCTCCCTCCCCCAACCCCTTCCTCGGCACCGTTGCCTCAACTTAGCTTTCAAGGGGCCGAGAGTCTCAGTCCACCCATCCTTCAGAAGAACAAGCGCACGGTCAGCCCACTGCATCGGTCCTCCAAGGGCCAGGTGCCTTTTCATCACCTAAACAAAAACAACAAAAATACACACACAGCAGCCCTGTCAGCCAGCATCCCATCACTCCACAAGGACCTACCCCCGCAACGTCCCCCACCTCACGCGCGCCCGGCTGCTCCGCTCACCCGGCTGCTCCGTGCCCATTCCGGACGAGGACGAACGCCATCCCCTGCGGCCCCTAGAGATACCACAGGGCACACAAAGTTACCGTCGCTCCGCCAGAAAAGGAGGAACGAACCACACCAGCCCCGCGCCCCTCCCCTCTGCGACCCAGCTCACCTCAAACGCGCATCCAGGCCCAAAGGCAGCCGGCGCACAACCTGCAAAGCCAGAGACAAACGCTTCAACTGAGTGGCCGTACGACACCTTGCTCTCAAACAGCCGCCTGGCCTTCAAGCCCCTCACCTCTCGGACCTCTCGTCGGCACGCGGCGTCTCCCCTCCGAAGCCTGCGTGCAGCACCTGCAAGAACCCAAGCAAAAAAGGACCCGCTCACGTGCTGCGGGGAGTCTCAGGATACCCGCACAACCCCCCCCCCCCCCCCCCCATCTCAGACACGCACCTTTTCCTCGACAGCTCACCTGCCCGGCCTCCAGCAGATCCGGTTGCCATCTTGAGGCTCGCCCACCACCTGCAAGAGCCAAACGCACGTTGCTCGCAACCACCTGCAACGCGACCCCTCAGGACGAATCGCTACGCTTCAGCCCACCCGTCACCGCTCACCCCGTGCGGCTCCCCTCCGGTGCCCAGATCCCGCTCGGCTCCTCGCATGCGCCCAGAGAAAAACACCATAATGGACTCATAGAGCCAACAGCCACATCTTCCCTCCAGATACACCGCACACCAACTCACCTGCTTACAGCGCCGTCCTCCATCACCCTGCACGACTCCTCCCTCGGCACCTGCCAAACCGATGCCAAACAAGTCACCTGCATGCACAGCGACAGCTGAACCACGACGCAGGTCTCGATCGCACGTAGGAACACCCCTCGAGAGCCCAACTAGGGCGGCTCTTAAACATGAGCACAATACATCAAACATTAAGCCCAGCACACAGACAAGCCAGAACACCCTTGACATGCTACCTGCTCAGCTAAGACTCTAGCTCCCTCCCCCAGACACCTACGGTTGTTCCCTGGGGGCCCACAAAACCCAACAGGAATTACTTCCCTCACCCACCGACAACAGCCAGTCGATCCAAGACGGCTGCAAAATTCCTTCCCCCCCTCCCCCCTCCCAAAAGCCCGGGCGCATCCCCAGATGCCAGCACCACCCACCTCGCCCTGACTCTACATCCCCGGGCAGGGCGGCTCCAAGACAAACACAGAACAACGCTACACAGAACGCTACAAGCAATGCGCCCCGAAGGATGAGAGGCAGCTCTCGGAGAGAACGACGACACCCAGACGGAAACCCCCCGTCCGGCAAGACCGCCTGCGGGACCCCGACGGTGACGTCGGCAGGCCCTACGACAACGCCAGAGAACGCCGACAGCTTTGTGGCCCGTGACAAGAGCTTCCTCTCACAACCGAGACGACAGACTCGCAACCAGCCCGGCCTCAAGACCTAACCGCCTAAGGATGCAAGGAAGAAATGCCAGTCCCAAAAAACTCACAGCGACAGAGCGGCGCTGCTCACGCAGCCGGGAACGACGATGCCCAAGACGACCGTCCGAGACGCCAAAACGATCCACGCCCGAAGCTTGCGACGCCAAAACAGAAGCGCCCGATGGGCGCCGAGCCCACGACTAGGGCCTCGCCGGGCCCTACTAACGCTGCCGAGGCACCTGCCTGGCTCCTAAAGAACAAAGAGAGCAACCAAGACCCGAGGAAGGTCGGAGACACCCAACACAAAACACACACACTGCACAATAACGCACACAGCCTGGAACCGCCCTGCCCGGCACACGTTCCCGTCACATTGAAGAGGAACCCGCTCCTTTTCCCTGCTCTCAAAGGTGACCGCTTCCCAGACAGCCCGCTCCGCTGCACCATCCTTAAAACCCCTCCCTCCCCCAACCCCTTCCTCGGCACCGTTGCCTCAACTTAGCTTTCAAGGGGCCGAGAGTCTCAGTCCACCCATCCTTCAGAAGAACAAGCGCACGGTCAGCCCACTGCATCGGTCCTCCAAGGGCCAGGTGCCTTTTCATCACCTAAACAAAAACAACAAAAATACACACACAGCAGCCCTGTCAGCCAGCATCCCATCACTCCACAAGGACCTACCCCCGCAACGTCCCCCACCTCACGCGCGCCCGGCTGCTCCGCTCACCCGGCTGCTCCGTGCCCATTCCGGACGAGGACGAACGCCATCCCCTGCGGCCCCTAGAGATACCACAGGGCACACAAAGTTACCGTCGCTCCGCCAGAAAAGGAGGAACGAACCACACCAGCCCCGCGCCCCTCCCCTCTGCGACCCAGCTCACCTCAAACGCGCATCCAGGCCCAAAGGCAGCCGGCGCACAACCTGCAAAGCCAGAGACAAACGCTTCAACTGAGTGGCCGTACGACACCTTGCTCTCAAACAGCCGCCTCGCCTTCAAGCCCCTCACCTCTCGGACCTCTCGTCGGCACGCGGCGTCTCCCCTCCGAAGCCTGCGTGCAGCACCTGCAAGAACCCAAGCAAAAAAGGACCCGCTCACGTGCTGCGGGGAGTCTCAGGATACCCGCACAACCCCCCCCCCCCCCCCCCCATCTCAGACACGCACCTTTTCCTCGACAGCTCACCTGCCCGGCCTCCAGCAGATCCGGTTGCCATCTTGAGGCTCGCCCACCACCTGCAAGAGCCAAACGCACGTTGCTCGCAACCACCTGCAACGCGACCCCTCAGGACGAATCGCTACGCTTCAGCCCACCCGTCACCGCTCACCCCGTGCGGCTCCCCTCCGGTGCCCAGATCCCGCTCGGCTCCTCGCATGCGCCCAGAGAAAAACACCATAATGGACTCATAGAGCCAACAGCCACATCTTCCCTCCAGATACACCGCACACCAACTCACCTGCTTACAGCGCCGTCCTCCATCACCCTGCACGACTCCTCCCTCGGCACCTGCCAAACCGATGCCAAACAAGTCACCTGCATGCACAGCGACAGCTGAACCACGACGCAGGTCTCGATCGCACGTAGGAACACCCCTCGAGAGCCCAACTAGGGCGGCTCTTAAACATGAGCACAATACATCAAACATTAAGCCCAGCACACAGACAAGCCAGAACACCCTTGACATGCTACCTGCTCAGCTAAGACTCTAGCTCCCTCCCCCAGACACCTACGGTTGTTCCCTGGGGGCCCACAAAACCCAACAGGAATTACTTCCCTCACCCACCGACAACAGCCAGTCGATCCAAGACGGCTGCAAAATTCCTTCCCCCCCTCCCCCCTCCCAAAAGCCCGGGCGCATCCCCAGATGCCAGCACCACCCACCTCGCCCTGACTCTACATCCCCGGGCAGGGCGGCTCCAAGACAAACACAGAACAACGCTACACAGAACGCTACAAGCAATGCGCCCCGAAGGATGAGAGGCAGCTCTCGGAGAGAACGACGACACCCAGACGGAAACCCCCCGTCCGGCAAGACCGCCTGCGGGACCCCGACGGTGACGTCGGCAGGCCCTACGACAACGCCAGAGAACGCCGACAGCTTTGTGGCCCGTGACAAGAGCTTCCTCTCACAACCGAGACGACAGACTCGCAACCAGCCCGGCCTCAAGACCTAACCGCCTAAGGATGCAAGGAAGAAATGCCAGTCCCAAAAAACCTCACAGCGACAGAGCGGCGCTGCTCACGCAGCCGGGAACGACGATGCCCAAGACGACCGTCCGAGACGCCAAAACGATCCACGCCCGAAGCTTGCGACGCCAAAACAGAAGCGCCCGATGGGCGCCGAGCCCACGACTAGGGCCTCGCCGGGCCCTACTAACGCTGCCGAGGCACCTGCCTGGCTCCTAAAGAACAAAGAGAGCAACCAAGACCCGAGGAAGGTCGGAGACACCCAACACAAAACACACACACTGCACAATAACGCACACAGCCTGGAACCGCCCTGCCCGGCACACGTTCCCGTCACATTGAAGAGGAACCCGCTCCTTTTCCCTGCTCTCAAAGGGGACCGCTTCCCGGACAGCCCGCTCCGCTGCACCATCCTTAAAACCCCTCCCTCCCCCAACCCCTTCCTCGGCACCGTTGCCTCAACTTAGCTTTCAAGGGGCCGAGAGTCTCAGTCCACCCATCCTTCAGAAGAACAAGCGCACGGTCAGCCCACTGCATCGGTCCTCCAAGTGCCAGGTGCCTTTTCATCACCTAAACAAAAACAACAAAAATACACACACAGCAGCCCTGTCAGCCAGCATCCCATCACTCCACAAGGACCTACCCCCGCAACGTCCCCCACCTCACGCGCGCCCGGCTGCTCCGCTCACCCGGCTGCTCCGTGCCCATTCCAGACGAGGACGAACGCCATCCCCTGCGGCCCCTAGAGATACCACAGGGCACACAAAGTTACCGTCGCTCCGCCAGAAAAGGAGGAACGAACCACACCAGCCCCGCGCCCCTCCCCTCTGCGACCCAGCTCACCTCAAACGCGCATCCAGGCCCAAAGGCAGCCGGCGCACAACCTGCAAAGCCAGAGACAAACGCTTCAACTGAGTGGCCGTACGACACCTTGCTCTCAAACAGCCGCCTCGCCTTCAAGCCCCTCACCTCTCGGACCTCTCGTCGGCACGCGGCGTCTCCCCTCCGAAGCCTGCGTGCAGCACCTGCAAGAACCCAAGCAAAAAAGGACCCGCTCACGTGCTGCGGGGAGTCTCAGGATACCCGCACAGCCCCCCCCCCCCCCCCCCCATCTCAGACACGCACCTTTTCCTCGACAGCTCACCTGCCCGGCCTCCAGCAGATCCGGTTGCCATCTTGAGGCTCGCCCACCACCTGCAAGAGGCAAACGCACGTTGCTCACAACCACCTGCAACGCGACCCCTCAGGACGAATCGCTACGCTTCAGCCCACCCGTCACCGCTCACCCCGTGCGGCTCCCCTCCGGTGCCCAGATCCCGCTCGGCTCCTCGCATGCGCCCAGAGAAAAACACCATAATGGACTCATAGAGCCAACAGCCACATCTTCCCTCCAGATACACCGCACACCAACTCACCTGCTTACAGCGCCGTCCTCCATCACCCTGCACGACTCCTCCCTCGGCACCTGCCAAACCGATGCCAAACACGTCACCTGCATGCACAGCGACAGCTGAACCACGACGCAGGTCTCGATCGCACGTAGGAACACCCCTCGAGAGCCCAACTAGGGCGGCTCTTAAACATGAGCACAATACATCAAACATTAAGCCCAGCACACAGACAAGCCAGAACACCCTTGACATGCTACCTGCTCAGCTAAGACTCTAGCTCCCTCCCCCAGACACCTACGGTTGTTCCCTGGGGGCCCACAAAACCCAACAGGAATTACTTCCCTCACCCACCGACAACAGCCAGTCGATCCAAGACGGCTGCAAAATTCCTTCCCCCCCTCCCCCCTCCCAAAAGCCCGGGCGCATCCCCAGATGCCAGCACCACCCACCTCGCCCTGACTCTACATCCCCGGGCAGGGCGGCTCCAAGACAAACACAGAACAACGCTACACAGAACGCTACAAGCAATGCGCCCCGAAGGATGAGAGGCAGCTCTCGGAGAGAACGACGACACCCAGACGGAAACCCCCCGTCCGGCAAGACCGCCTGCGGGACCCCGACGGTGACGTCGGCAGGCCCTACGACAACGCCAGAGAACGCCGACAGCTTTGTGGCCCGTGACAAAGACGACAGACTCGCAACCAGCCCGGCCTCAAGACCTAACCGCCTAAGGATGCAAGGAAGAAATGCCAGTCCCAAAAAACTCACAGCGACAGAGCGGCGCTGCTCACGCAGCCGGGAACGACGATGCCCAAGACGACCGTCCGAGACGCCAAACGATCCACGCCCGAAGCTTGCGACGCCAAAACAGAAGCGCCCGATGGGCGCCGAGCCCACGACTAGGGCCTCGCCGGGCCCTACTAACGCTGCCGAGGCACCTGCCTGGCTCCTAAAGAACAAAGAGAGCAACCAAGACCCGAGGAAGGTCGGAGACACCCAACACAAAACACACACACTGCACAATAACGCACACAGCCTGGAACCGCCCTGCCCGGCACACGTTCCCGTCACATTGAAGAGGAACCCGCTCCTTTTCCCTGCTCTCAAAGGGGACCGCTTCCCGGACAGCCCGCTCCGCTGCACCATCCTTAAAACCCCTCCCTCCCCCAACCCCTTCCTCGGCACCGTTGCCTCAACTTAGCTTTCAAGGGGCCGAGAGTCTCAGTCCACCCATCCTTCAGAAGAACAAGCGCACGGTCAGCCCACTGCATCGGTCTCCAAGGGCCAGGTGCCTTTTCATCACCTAAACAAAAACAAACAAAAATACACACACAGCAGCCCTCTCAGCCAGCATCCCATCACTCCACAAGGACCTACCCCCGCAACGTCCCCCACCTCACGCGCGCCCGGCTGCTCCGCTCACCCGGCTGCTCCGTGCCCATTCCGGACGAGGACGAACGCCATCCCCTGCGGCCCCTAGAGATACCACAGGGCACACAAAGTTACCGTCGCTCCGCCAGAAAAGGAGGAACGAACCACACCAGCCCCGCGCCCCTCCCCTCTGCGACCCAGCTCACCTCAAACGCGCATCCAGGCCCAAAGGCAGCCGGCGCACAACCTGCAAAGCCAGAGACAAACGCTTCAACTGAGTGGCCGTACGACACCTTGCTCTCAAACAGCCGCCTCGCCTTCAAGCCCCTCACCTCTCGGACCTCTCGTCGGCACGCGGCGTCTCCCCTCCGAAGCCTGCGTGCAGCACCTGCAAGAACCCAAGCAAAAAGGACCCGCTCACGTGCTGCGGGAGTCTCAGGATACCCGCACAACCCCCCCCCCCCCCCCCCCCCATCTCAGACACGCACCTTTTCCTCGACAGCTCACCTGCCCGGCCTCCAGCAGATCCGGTTGCCATCTTGAGGCTCGCCCACCACCTGCAAGAGCCAAACGCACGTTGCTCGCAACCACCTGCAACGCGACCCCTCAGGACGAATCGCTACGCTTCAGCCCACCCGTCACCGCTCACCCCGTGCGGCTCCCCTCCGGTGCCCAGATCCCGCTCGGCTCCTCGCATGCGCCCAGAGAAAAACACCATAATGGACTCATAGAGCCAACAGCCACATCTTCCCTCCAGATACACCGCACACCAACTCACCTGCTTACAGCGCCGTCCTCCATCACCCTGCACGACTCCTCCCTCGGCACCTGCCAAACCGATGCCAAACAAGTCACCTGCATGCACAGCGACAGCTGAACCACGACGCAGGTCTCGATCGCACGTAGGAACACCCCTCGAGAGCCCAACTAGGGCGGCTCTTAAACATGAGCACAATACATCAAACATTAAGCCCAGCACACAGACAAGCCAGAACACCCTTGACATGCTACCTGCTCAGCTAAGACTCTAGCTCCCTCCCCAGACACCTACGGTTGTTCCCTGGGGGCCCACAAAACCCAACAGAATTACTTCCCTCACCCACCGACAACAGCCAGTCGATCCAAGACGGCTGCAAAATTCCTTCCCCCCTTCCCCCCCTCCCCCCTCCCAAAAGCCCGGGCGCATCCCCAGATGCCAGCACCACCCACCTCGCCCTGACTCTACATCCCCGGGCAGGGCGGCTCCAAGACAAACACAGAACAACGCTACACAGAACGCTACAAGCAATGCGCCCCGAAGGATGAGAGGCAGCTCTCGGAGAGAACGACGACACCCAGACGGAAACCCCCCGTCCGGCAAGACCGCCTGCGGGACCCCGACGGTGACGTCGGCAGGCCCTACGACAACGCCAGAGAACGCCGACAGCTTTGTGGCCCGTGACAAGAGCTTCCTCTCACAACCGAGACGACAGACTCGCAACCAGCCCGGCCTCAACACCTAACCGCCTAAGGATGCAAGGAAGAAATGCCAGTCCCAAAAAACTCACAGCGACAGAGCGGCGCTGCTCACGCAGCCGGGAACGACGATGCCCAAGACGACCGTCCGAGACGCCAAAACGATCCACGCCCGAAGCTTGCGACGCCAAAACAGAAGCGCCCGATGGGCGCCGAGCCCACGACTAGGGCCTCGCCGGGCCCTACTAACGCTGCCGACGCACCTGCCTGGCTCCTAAAGAACAAAGAGAGCAACCAAGACCCGAGGAAGGTCGGAGACACCCAACACAAAACACACACACTGCACAATAACGCACACAGCCTGGAACCGCCCTGCCCGGCACACGTTCCCGTCACATTGAAGAGGAACCCGCTCCTTTTCCCTGCTCTCAAAGGGGACCGCTTCCCGGACAGCCCGCTCCGCTGCACCATCCTTAAAACCCCTCCCTCCCCCCCAACCCCTTCCTCGGCACCGTTGCCTCAACTTAGCTTTCAAGGGGCCGAGAGTCTCAGTCCACCCATCCTTCAGAAGAACAAGCGCACGGTCAGCCCACTGCATCGGTCCTCCAAGGGCCAGGTGCCTTTTCATCACCTAAACAAAAACAACAAAAATACACACACAGCAGCCCTCTCAGCCAGCATCCCATCACTCCACAAGGACCTACCCCCGCAACGTCCCCACCTCACGCGCGCCCGGCTGCTCCGCTCACCCGGCTGCTCCGTGCCCATTCCGGACGAGGACGAACGCCATCCCCTGCGGCCCCTAGAGATACCACAGGGCACACAAAGTTACCGTCGCTCCGCCAGAAAAGGAGGAACGAACCACACCAGCCCCGCGCCCCTCCCCTCTGCGACCCAGCTCACCTCAAACGCGCATCCAGGCCCAAAGGCAGCCGGCGCACAACCTGCAAAGCCAGAGACAAACGCTTCAACTGAGTGGCCGTACGACACCTTGCTCTCAAACAGCCGCCTCGCCTTCAAGCCCCTCACCTCTCGGACCTCTCGTCGGCACGCGGCGTCTCCCCTCCGAAGCCTGCGTGCAGCACCTGCAAGAACCCAAGCAAAAAAGGACCCGCTCACGTGCTGCGGGAGTCTCAGGATACCCGCACAACCCCCCCCCCCCCCCCCCCCCCATCTCAGACACGCACCTTTTCCTCGACAGCTCACCTGCCCGGCCTCCAGCAGATCCGGTTGCCATCTTGAGGCTCGCCCACCACCTGCAAGAGCCAAACGCACGTTGCTCGCAACCACCTGCAACGCGACCCCTCAGGACGAATCGCTACGCTTCAGCCCACCCGTCACCGCTCACCCCGTGCGGCTCCCCTCCGGTGCCCAGATCCCGCTCGGCTCCTCGCATGCGCCCAGAGAAAAACACCATAATGGACTCATAGAGCCAACAGCCACAATCTTCCCTCCAGATACACCGCACACCAACTCACCTGCTTACAGCGCCGTCCTCCATCACCCTGCACGACTCCTCCCTCGGCACCTGCCAAACCGATGCCAAACAAGTCACCTGCATGCACAGCGACAGCTGAACCACGACGCAGGTCTCGATCGCACGTAGGAACACCCCTCGAGAGCCCAACTAGGGCGGCTCTTAAACATGAGCACAATACATCAAACATTAAGCCCAGCACACAGACAAGCCAGAACACCCTTGACATGCTACCTGCTCAGCTAAGACTCTAGCTCCCTCCCCCAGACACCTACGGTTGTTCCCTGGGGGCCCACAAAACCCAACAGGAATTACTTCCCTCACCCACCGACAACAGCCAGTCGATCCAAGACGGCTGCAAAATTCCTTCCCCCCTTCCCCCCCTCCCCCCTCCCAAAAGCCCGGGCGCATCCCCAGATGCCAGCACCACCCACCTCGCCCTGACTCTACATCCCCGGGCAGGGCGGCTCCAAGACAAACACAGAACAACGCTACACAGAACGCTACAAGCAATGCGCCCCGAAGGATGAGAGGCAGCTCTCGGAGAGAACGACGACACCCAGACGGAAACCCCCCGTCCGGCAAGACCGCCTGCGGGACCCCGACGGTGACGTCGGCAGGCCCTACGACAACGCCAGAGAACGCCGACAGCTTTGTGGCCCGTGACAAGAGCTTCCTCTCACAACCGAGACGACAGACTCGCAACCAGCCCGGCCTCAAGACCTAACCGCCTAAGGATGCAAGGAAGAAATGCCAGTCCCAAAAAACTCACAGCGACAGAGCGGCGCTGCTCACGCAGCCGGGAACGACGATGCCCAAGACGACCGTCCGAGACGCCAAAACGATCCACGCCCGAAGCTTGCGACGCCAAAACAGAAGCGCCCGATGGGCGCCGAGCCCACGACTAGGGCCTCGCCGGGCCCTACTAACGCTGCCGACGCACCTGCCTGGCTCCTAAAGAACAAAGAGAGCAACCAAGACCCGAGGAAGGTCGGAGACACCCAACACAAAACACACACACTGCACAATAACGCACACAGCCTGGAACCGCCCTGCCCGGCACACGTTCCCGTCACATTGAAGAGGAACCCGCTCCTTTTCCCTGCTCTCAAAGGGGACCGCTTCCCGGACAGCCCGCTCCGCTGCACCATCCTTAAAACCCCTCCCTCCCCCAACCCCTTCCTCGGCACCGTTGCCTCAACTTAGCTTTCAAGGGGCCGAGAGTCTCAGTCCACCCATCCTTCAGAAGAACAAGCGCACGGTCAGCCCACTGCATCGGTCCTCCAAGGGCCAGGTGCCTTTTCATCACCTAAACAAAAACAACAAAAATACACACACAGCAGCCCTCTCAGCCAGCATCCCATCACTCCACAAGGACCTACCCCCGCAACGTCCCCCACCTCACGCGCGCCCGGCTGCTCCCCTCACCCGGCTGCTCCGTGCCCATTCCGGACGAGGACGAACGCCATCCCCTGCGGCCCCTAGAGATACCACAGGGCACACAAAGTTACCGTCGCTCCGCCAGAAAAGGAGGAACGAACCACACCAGCCCCGCGCCCCTCCCCTCTGCGACCCAGCTCACCTCAAACGCGCATCCAGGCCCAAAGGCAGCCGGCGCACAACCTGCAAAGCCAGAGACAAACGCTTCAACTGAGTGGCCGTACGACACCTTGCTCTCAAACAGCCGCCTCGCCTTCAAGCCCCTCACCTCTCGGACCTCTCGTCGGCACGCGGCGTCTCCCCTCCGAAGCCTGCGTGCAGCACCTGCAAGAACCCAAGCAAAAAAGGACCCGCTCACGTGCTGCGGGGAGTCTCAGGATACCCGCACAACCCCCCCCCCCCCTCCCCATCTCAGACACGCACCTTTTCCTCGACAGCTCACCTGCCCGGCCTCCAGCAGATCCGGTTGCCATCTTGAGGCTCGCCCACCACCTGCAAGAGCCAAACGCACGTTGCTCGCAACCACCTGCAACGCGACCCCTCAGGACGAATCGCTACGCTTCAGCCCACCCGTCACCGCTCACCCCGTGCGGCTCCCCTCCGGTGCCCAGATCCCGCTCGGCTCCTCGCATGCGCCCAGAGAAAAACACCATAATGGACTCATAGAGCCAACAGCCACATCTTCCCTCCAGATACACCGCACACCAACTCACCTGCTTACAGCGCCGTCCTCCATCACCCTGCACGACTCCTCCCTCGGCACCTGCCAAACCGATGCCAAACAAGTCACCTGCATGCACAGCGACAGCTGAACCACGACGCAGGTCTCGATCGCACGTAGGAACACCCCTCGAGAGCCCAACTAGGGCGGCTCTTAAACATGAGCACAATACATCAAACATTAAGCCCAGCACACAGACAAGCCAGAACACCCTTGACATGCTACCTGCTCAGCTAAGACTCTAGCTCCCTCCCCCAGACACCTACGGTTGTTCCCTGGGGGCCCACAAAACCCAACAGGAATTACTTCCCTCACCCACCGACAACAGCCAGTCGATCCAAGACGGCTGCAAAATTCCTTCCCCCCCTCCCCCCTCCCAAAAGCCCGGGCGCATCCCCAGATGCCAGCACCACCCACCTCGCCTGACTCTACATCCCCGGGCAGGGCGGCTCCAAGACAAACACAGAACAACGCTACACAGAACGCTACAAGCAATGCGCCCCGAAGGATGAGAGGCAGCTCTCGGAGAGAACGACGACACCCAGACGGAAACCCCCCGTCCGGCAAGACCGCCTGCGGGACCCCGACGGTGACGTCGGCAGGCCCTACGACAACGCCAGAGAACGCCGACAGCTTTGTGGCCCGTGACAAGAGCTTCCTCTCACAACCGAGACGACAGACTCGCAACCAGCCCGGCCTCAAGACCTAACCGCCTAAGGATGCAAGGAAGAAATGCCAGTCCCAAAAAACTCACAGCGACAGAGCGGCGCTGCTCACGCAGCCGGGAACGACGATGCCCAAGACGACCGTCCGAGACGCCAAAACGATCCACGCCCGAAGCTTGCGACGCCAAAACAGAAGCGCCCGATGGGCGCCGAGCCCACGACTAGGGCCTCGCCGGGCCCTACTAACGCTGCCGAGGCACCTGCCTGGCTCCTAAAGAACAAAGAGAGCAACCAAGACCCGAGGAAGGTCGGAGACACCCAACACAAAACACACACACTGCACAATAACGCACACAGCCTGGAACCGCCCTGCCCGGCACACGTTCCCGTCACATTGAAGAGGAACCCGCTCCTTTTCCCTGCTCTCAAAGGGGACCGCTTCCCGGACAGCCCGCTCCGCTGCACCATCCTTAAAACCCCTCCCTCCCCCAACCCCTTCCTCGGCACCGTTGCCTCAACTTAGCTTTCAAGGGGCCGAGAGTCTCAGTCCACCCATCCTTCAGAAGAACAAGCGCACGGTCAGCCCACTGCATCGGTCCTCCAAGGGCCAGGTGCCTTTTCATCACCTAAACAAAAACAACAAAAATACACACACAGCAGCCCTCTCAGCCAGCATCCCATCACTCCACAAGGACCTACCCCCGCAACGTCCCCCACCTCACGCGCGCCCGGCTGCTCCGCTCACCCGGCTGCTCCGTGCCCATTCCGGACGAGGACGAACGCCATCCCCTGCGGCCCCTAGAGATACCACAGGGCACACAAAGTTACCGTCGCTCCGCCAGAAAAGGAGGAACGAACCACACCAGCCCCGCGCCCCTCCCCTCTGCGACCCAGCTCACCTCAAACGCGCATCCAGGCCCAAAGGCAGCCGGCGCACAACCTGCAAAGCCAGAGACAAACGCTTCAACTGAGTGGCCGTACGACACCTTGCTCTCAAACAGCCGCCTCGCCTTCAAGCCCCTCACCTCTCGGACCTCTCGTCGGCACGCGGCGTCTCCCCTCCGAAGCCTGCGTGCAGCACCTGCAAGAACCCAAGCAAAAAAGGACCCGCTCACGTGCTGCGGGAGTCTCAGGATACCCGCACAACCCCCCCCCCCCCCCATCTCAGACACGCACCTTTTCCTCGACAGCTCACCTGCCCGGCCTCCAGCAGATCCGGTTGCCATCTTGAGGCTCGCCCACCACCTGCAAGAGCCAAACGCACGTTGCTCGCAACCACCTGCAACGCGACCCCTCAGGACGAATCGCTACGCTTCAGCCCACCCGTCACCGCTCACCCCGTGCGGCTCCCCTCCGGTGCCCAGATCCCGCTCGGCTCCTCGCATGCGCCCAGAGAAAAACACCATAATGGACTCATAGAGCCAACAGCCACATCTTCCCTCCAGATACACCGCACACCAACTCACCTGCTTACAGCGCCGTCCTCCATCACCCTGCACGACTCCTCCCTCGGCACCTGCCAAACCGATGCCAAACAAGTCACCTGCATGCACAGCGACAGCTGAACCACGACGCAGGTCTCGATCGCACGTAGGAACACCCCTCGAGAGCCCAACTAGGGCGGCTCTTAAACATGAGCACAATACATCAAACATTAAGCCCAGCACACAGACAAGCCAGAACACCCTTGACATGCTACCTGCTCAGCTAAGACTCTAGCTCCCTCCCCCAGACACCTACGGTTGTTCCCTGGGGGCCCACAAAACCCAACAGGAATTACTTCCCTCACCCACCGACAACAGCCAGTCGATCCAAGACGGCTGCAAAATTCCTTCCCCCCTTCCCCCCCTCCCCCCTCCCAAAAGCCCGGGCGCATCCCCAGATGCCAGCACCACCCACCTCGCCCTGACTCTACATCCCCGGGCAGGGCGGCTCCAAGACAAACACAGAACAACGCTACACAGAACGCTACAAGCAATGCGCCCCGAAGGATGAGAGGCAGCTCTCGGAGAGAACGACGACACCCAGACGGAAACCCCCCGTCCGGCAAGACCGCCTGCGGGACCCCGACGGTGACGTCGGCAGGCCCTACGACAACGCCAGAGAACGCCGACAGCTTTGTGGCCCGTGACAAGAGCTTCCTCTCACAACCGAGACGACAGACTCGCAACCAGCCCGGCCTCAAGACCTAACCGCCTAAGGATGCAAGGAAGAAATGCCAGTCCCAAAAAACTCACAGCGACAGAGCGGCGCTGCTCACGCAGCCGGGAACGACGATGCCCAAGACGACCGTCCGAGACGCCAAAACGATCCACGCCCGAAGCTTGCGACGCCAAAACAGAAGCGCCCGATGGGCGCCGAGCCCACGACTAGGGCCTCGCCGGGCCCTACTAACGCTGCCGACGCACCTGCCTGGCTCCTAAAGAACAAAGAGAGCAACCAAGACCCGAGGAAGGTCGGAGACACCCAACACAAAACACACACACTGCACAATAACGCACACAGCCTGGAACCGCCCTGCCCGGCACACGTTCCCGTCACATTGAAGAGGAACCCGCTCCTTTTCCCTGCTCTCAAAGGGGACCGCTTCCCGGACAGCCCGCTCCGCTGCACCATCCTTAAAACCCCTCCCTCCCCCAACCCCTTCCTCGGCACCGTTGCCTCAACTTAGCTTTCAAGGGGCCGAGAGTCTCAGTCCACCCATCCTTCAGAAGAACAAGCGCACGGTCAGCCCACTGCATCGGTCCTCCAAGGGCCAGGTGCCTTTTCATCACCTAAACAAAAACAACAAAAATACACACACAGCAGCCCTCTCAGCCAGCATCCCATCACTCCACAAGGACCTACCCCCGCAACGTCCCCCACCTCACGCGCGCCCGGCTGCTCCGCTCACCCGGCTGCTCCGTGCCCGTTCCGGACGAGGACGAACGCCATCCCCTGCGGCCCCTAGAGATACCACAGGGCACACAAAGTTACCGTCGCTCCGCCAGAAAAGGAGGAACGAACCACACCAGCCCCGCGCCCCTCCCCTCTGCGACCCAGCTCACCTCAAACGCGCATCCAGGCCCAAAGGCAGCCGGCGCACAACCTGCAAAGCCAGAGACAAACGCTTCAACTGAGTGGCCGTACGACACCTTGCTCTCAAACAGCCGCCTGGCCTTCAAGCCCCTCACCTCTCGGACCTCTCGTCGGCACGCGGCGTCTCCCCTCCGAAGCCTGCGTGCAGCACCTGCAAGAACCCAAGCAAAAAAGGACCCGCTCACGTGCTGCGGGAGTCTCAGGATACCCGCACAACCCCCCCCCCCCCCCCCCCCCCCCCATCTCAGACACGCACCTTTTCCTCGACAGCTCACCTGCCCGGCCTCCAGCAGATCCGGTTGCCATCTTGAGGCTCGCCCACCACCTGCAAGAGCCAAACGCACGTTGCTCGCAACCACCTGCAACGCGACCCCTCAGGACGAATCGCTACGCTTCAGCCCACCCGTCACCGCTCACCCCGTGCGGCTCCCCTCCGGTGCCCAGATCCCGCTCGGCTCCTCGCATGCGCCCAGAGAAAAACACCATAATGGACTCATAGAGCCAACAGCCACATCTTCCCTCCAGATACACCGCACACCAACTCACCTGCTTACAGCGCCGTCCTCCATCACCCTGCACGACTCCTCCCTCGGCACCTGCCAAACCGATGCCAAACAAGTCACCTGCATGCACAGCGACAGCTGAACCACGACGCAGGTCTCGATCGCACGTAGGAACACCCCTCGAGAGCCCAACTAGGGCGGCTCTTAAACATGAGCACAATACATCAAACATTAAGCCCAGCACACAGACAAGCCAGAACACCCTTGACATGCTACCTGCTCAGCTAAGACTCTAGCTCCCTCCCCCAGACACCTACGGTTGTTCCCTGGGGGCCCACAAAACCCAACAGGAATTACTTCCCTCACCCACCGACAACAGCCAGTCGATCCAAGACGGCTGCAAAATTCCTTCCCCCCCTCCCCCCTCCCAAAAGCCCGGGCGCATCCCCAGATGCCAGCACCACCCACCTCGCCCTGACTCTACATCCCCGGGCAGGGCGGCTCCAAGACAAACACAGAACAACGCTACACAGAACGCTACAAGCAATGCGCCCCGAAGGATGAGAGGCAGCTCTCGGAGAGAACGACGACACCCAGACGGAAACCCCCCGTCCGGCAAGACCGCCTGCGGGACCCCGACGGTGACGTCGGCAGGCCCTACGACAACGCCAGAGAACGCCGACAGCTTTGTGGCCCGTGACAAGAGCTTCCTCTCACAACCGAGACGACAGACTCGCAACCAGCCCGGCCTCAAGACCTAACCGCCTAAGGATGCAAGGAAGAAATGCCAGTCCCAAAAAACTCACAGCGACAGAGCGGCGCTGCTCACGCAGCCGGGAACGACGATGCCCAAGACGACCGTCCGAGACGCCAAAACGATCCACGCCCGAAGCTTGCGACGCCAAAACAGAAGCGCCCGATGGGCGCCGAGCCCACGACTAGGGCCTCGCCGGGCCCTACTAACGCTGCCGACGCACCTGCCTGGCTCCTAAAGAACAAAGAGAGCAACCAAGACCCGAGGAAGGTCGGAGACACCCAACACAAAACACACACACTGCACAATAACGCACACAGCCTGGAACCGCCCTGCCCGGCACACGTTCCCGTCACATTGAAGAGGAACCCGCTCCTTTTCCCTGCTCTCAAAGGGGACCGCTTCCCGGACAGCCCGCTCCGCTGCACCATCCTTAAAACCCCTCCCTCCCCCAACCCCTTCCTCGGCACCGTTGCCTCAACTTAGCTTTCAAGGGGCCGAGAGTCTCAGTCCACCCATCCTTCAGAAGAACAAGCGCACGGTCAGCCCACTGCATCGGTCCTCCAAGGGCCAGGTGCCTTTTCATCACCTAAACAAAAACAACAAAAATACACACACAGCAGCCCTCTCAGCCAGCATCCCATCACTCCACAAGGACCTACCCCCGCAACGTCCCCCACCTCACGCGCGCCCGGCTGCTCCGCTCACCCGGCTGCTCCGTGCCCATTCCGGACGAGGACGAACGCCATCCCCTGCGGCCCCTAGAGATACCACAGGGCACACAAAGTTACCGTCGCTCCGCCAGAAAAGGAGGAACGAACCACACCAGCCCCGCGCCCCTCCCCTCTGCGACCCAGCTCACCTCAAACGCGCATCCAGGCCCAAAGGCAGCCGGCGCACAACCTGCAAAGCCAGAGACAAACGCTTCAACTGAGTGGCCGTACGACACCTTGCTCTCAAACAGCCGCCTCGCCTTCAAGCCCCTCACCTCTCGGACCTCTCGTCGGCACGCGGCGTCTCCCCTCCGAAGCCTGCGTGCAGCACCTGCAAGAACCCAAGCAAAAAAGGACCCGCTCACGTGCTGCGGGAGTCTCAGGATACCCGCACAACCCCCCCCCCCCCCCCCCCCATCTCAGACACGCACCTTTTCCTCGACAGCTCACCTGCCCGGCCTCCAGCAGATCCGGTTGCCATCTTGAGGCTCGCCCACCACCTGCAAGAGCCAAACGCACGTTGCTCGCAACCACCTGCAACGCGACCCCTCAGGACGAATCGCTACGCTTCAGCCCACCCGTCACCGCTCACCCCGTGCGGCTCCCCTCCGGTGCCCAGATCCCGCTCGGCTCCTCGCATGCGCCCAGAGAAAAACACCATAATGGACTCATAGAGCCAACAGCCACATCTTCCCTCCAGATACACCGCACACCAACTCACCTGCTTACAGCGCCGTCCTCCATCACCCTGCACGACTCCTCCCTCGGCACCTGCCAAACCGATGCCAAACAAGTCACCTGCATGCACAGCGACAGCTGAACCACGACGCAGGTCTCGATCGCACGTAGGAACACCCCTCGAGAGCCCAACTAGGGCGGCTCTTAAACATGAGCACAATACATCAAACATTAAGCCCAGCACACAGACAAGCCAGAACACCCTTGACATGCTACCTGCTCAGCTAAGACTCTAGCTCCCTCCCCCAGACACCTACGGTTGTTCCCTGGGGGCCCACAAAACCCAACAGGAATTACTTCCCTCACCCACCGACAACAGCCAGTCGATCCAAGACGGCTGCAAAATTCCTTCCCCCCCTCCCCCCTCCCAAAAGCCCGGGCGCATCCCCAGATGCCAGCACCACCCACCTCGCCCTGACTCTACATCCCCGGGCAGGGCGGCTCCAAGACAAACACAGAACAACGCTACACAGAACGCTACAAGCAATGCGCCCCGAAGGATGAGAGGCAGCTCTCGGAGAGAACGACGACACCCAGACGGAAACCCCCCGTCCGGCAAGACCGCCTGCGGGACCCCGACGGTGACGTCGGCAGGCCCTACGACAACGCCAGAGAACGCCGACAGCTTTGTGGCCCGTGACAAGAGCTTCCTCTCACAACCGAGACGACAGACTCGCAACCAGCCCGGCCTCAAGACCTAACCGCCTAAGGATGCAAGGAAGAAATGCCAGTCCCAAAAAACTCACAGCGACAGAGCGGCGCTGCTCACGCAGCCGGGAACGACGATGCCCAAGACGACCGTCCGAGACGCCAAAACGATCCACGCCCGAAGCTTGCGACGCCAAAACAGAAGCGCCCGATGGGCGCCGAGCCCACGACTAGGGCCTCGCCGGGCCCTACTAACGCTGCCGACGCACCTGCCTGGCTCCTAAAGAACAAAGAGAGCAACCAAGACCCGAGGAAGGTCGGAGACACCCAACACAAAACACACACACTGCACAATAACGCACACAGCCTGGAACCGCCCTGCCCGGCACACGTTCCCGTCACATTGAAGAGGAACCCGCTCCTTTTCCCTGCTCTCAAAGGGGACCGCTTCCCGGACAGCCCGCTCCGCTGCACCATCCTTAAAACCCCTCCCTCCCCCAACCCCTTCCTCGGCACCGTTGCCTCAACTTAGCTTTCAAGGGGCCGAGAGTCTCAGTCCACCCATCCTTCAGAAGGACAAGCGCACGGTCAGCCCACTGCATCGGTCCTCCAAGGGCCAGGTGCCTTTTCATCACCTAAACAAAAACAACAAAAATACACACACAGCAGCCCTCTCAGCCAGCATCCCATCACTCCACAAGGACCTACCCCCGCAACGTCTCCCACCTCACGCGCGCCCGGCTGCTCCGCTCACCCGGCTGCTCCGTGCCCATTCCGGACGAGGACGAACGCCATCCCCTGCGGCCCCTAGAGATACCACAGGGCACACAAAGTTACCGTCGCTCCGCCAGAAAAGGAGGAACGAACCACACCAGCCCCGCGCCCCTCCCCTCTGCGACCCAGCTCACCTCAAACGCGCATCCAGGCCCAAAGGCAGCCGGCGCACAACCTGCAAAGCCAGAGACAAACGCTTCAACTGAGTGGCCGTACGACACCTTGCTCTCAAACAGCCGCCTCGCCTTCAAGCCCCTCACCTCTCGGACCTCTCGTCAGCACACGGCGTCTCCCCTCCGAAGCCTGCGTGCAGCACCTGCAAGAACCCAAGCAAAAAAGGACCCGCTCACGTGCTGCGGGAGTCTCAGGATACCCGCACAACCCCCCCCCCCCCCCCCATCTCAGACACGCACCTTTTCCTCGACAGCTCACCTGCCCGGCCTCCAGCAGATCCGGTTGCCATCTTGAGGCTCGCCCACCACCTGCAAGAGCCAAACGCACGTTGCTCGCAACCACCTGCAACGCGACCCCTCAGGACGAATCGCTACGCTTCAGCCCACCCGTCACCGCTCACCCCGTGCGGCTCCCCTCCGGTGCCCAGATCCCGCTCGGCTCCTCGCATGCGCCCAGAGAAAAACACCATAATGGACTCATAGAGCCAACAGCCACATCTTCCCTCCAGATACACCGCACACCAACTCACCTGCTTACAGCGCCGTCCTCCATCACCCTGCACGACTCCTCCCTCGGCACCTGCCAAACCGATGCCAAACAAGTCACCTGCATGCACAGCGACAGCTGAACCACGACGCAGGTCTCGATCGCACGTAGGAACACCCCTCGAGAGCCCAACTAGGGCGGCTCTTAAACATGAGCACAATACATCAAACATTAAGCCCAGCACACAGACAAGCCAGAACACCCTTGACATGCTACCTGCTCAGCTAAGACTCTAGCTCCCTCCCCCAGACACCTACGGTTGTTCCCTGGGGGCCCACAAAACCCAACAGGAATTACTTCCCTCACCCACCGACAACAGCCAGTCGATCCAAGACGGCTGCAAAATTCCTTCCCCCCCTCCCCCCTCCCAAAAGCCCGGGCGCATCCCCAGATGCCAGCACCACCCACCTCGCCCTGACTCTACATCCCCGGGCAGGGCGGCTCCAAGACAAACACAGAACAACGCTACACAGAACGCTACAAGCAATGCGCCCCGAAGGATGAGAGGCAGCTCTCGGAGAGAACGACGACACCCAGACGGAAACCCCCCGTCCGGCAAGACCGCCTGCGGGACCCCGACGGTGACGTCGGCAGGCCCTACGACAACGCCAGAGAACGCCGACAGCTTTGTGGCCCGTGACAAGAGCTTCCTCTCACAACCGAGACGACAGACTCGCAACCAGCCCGGCCTCAAGACCTAACCGCCTAAGGATGCAAGGAAGAAATGCCAGTCCCAAAAAACTCACAGCGACAGAGCGGCGCTGCTCACGCAGCCGGGAACGACGATGCCCAAGACGACCGTCCGAGACGCCAAAACGATCCACGCCCGAAGCTTGCGACGCCAAAACAGAAGCGCCCGATGGGCGCCGAGCCCACGACTAGGGCCTCGCCGGGCCCTACTAACGCTGCCGAGGCACCTGCCTGGCTCCTAAAGAACAAAGAGAGCAACCAAGACCCGAGGAAGGTCGGAGACACCCAACACAAAACACACACACTGCACAATAACGCACACAGCCTGGAACCGCCCTGCCCGGCACACGTTCCCGTCACATTGAAGAGGAACCCGCTCCTTTTCCCTGCTCTCAAAGGGGACCGCTTCCCGGACAGCCCGCTCCGCTGCACCATCCTTAAAACCCCTCCCTCCCCCAACCCCTTCCTCGGCACCGTTGCCTCAACTTAGCTTTCAAGGGGCCGAGAGTCTCAGTCCACCCATCCTTCAGAAGAACAAGCGCACGGTCAGCCCACTGCATCGGTCCTCCAAGGGCCAGGTGCCTTTTCATCACCTAAACAAAAACAACAAAAATACACACACAGCAGCCCTCTCAGCCAGCATCCCATCACTCCACAAGGACCTACCCCCGCAACGTCCCCCACCTCACGCGCGCCCGGCTGCTCCGCTCACCCGGCTGCTCCGTGCCCATTCCGGACGAGGACGAACGCCATCCCCTGCGGCCCCTAGAGATACCACAGGGCACACAAAGTTACCGTCGCTCCGCCAGAAAAGGAGGAACGAACCACACCAGCCCCGCGCCCCTCCCCTCTGCGACCCAGCTCACCTCAAACGCGCATCCAGGCCCAAAGGCAGCCGGCGCACAACCTGCAAAGCCAGAGACAAACGCTTCAACTGAGTGGCCGTACGACACCTTGCTCTCAAACAGCCGCCTGGCCTTCAAGCCCCTCACCTCTCGGACCTCTCGTCGGCACGCGGCGTCTCCCCTCCGAAGCCTGCGTGCAGCACCTGCAAGAACCCAAGCAAAAAAGGACCCGCTCACGTGCTGCGGGAGTCTCAGGATACCCGCACAAACCACCACCCCCCCCCCCCATCTCAGACACGCACCTTTTCCTCGACAGCTCACCTGCCCGGCCTCCAGCAGATCCGGTTGCCATCTTGAGGCTCGCCCACCACCTGCAAGAGCCAAACGCACGTTGCTCGCAACCACCTGCAACGCGACCCCTCAGGACGAATCGCTACGCTTCAGCCCACCCGTCACCGCTCACCCCGTGCGGCTCCCCTCCGGTGCCCAGATCCCGCTCGGCTCCTCGCATGCGCCCAGAGAAAAACACCATAATGGACTCATAGAGCCAACAGCCACATCTTCCCTCCAGATACACCGCACACCAACTCACCTGCTTACAGCGCCGTCCATCACCCTGCACGACTCCCTCCCTCGGCACCTGCCAAACCGATGCCAAACAAGTCACCTGCATGCACAGCGACAGCTGAACCACGACGCAGGTCTCGATCGCACGTAGGAACACCCCTCGAGAGCCCAACTAGGGCGGCTCTTAAACATGAGCACAATACATCAAACATTAAGCCCAGCACACAGACAAGCCAGAACACCCTTGACATGCTACCTGCTCAGCTAAGACTCTAGCTCCCTCCCCCAGACACCTACGGTTGTTCCCTGGGGGCCCACAAAACCCAACAGGAATTACTTCCCTCACCCACCGACAACAGCCAGTCGATCCAAGACGGCTGCAAAATTCCTTCCCCCCCTCCCCCCCTCCCAAAAGCCCGGGCGCATCCCCAGATGCCAGCACCACCCCACCTCGCCCTGACTCTACATCCCCGGGCAGGGCGGCTCCAAGACAAACACAGAACAACGCTACACAGAACGCTACAAGCAATGCGCCCCGAAGGATGAGAGGCAGCTCTCGGAGAGAACGACGACACCCAGACGGAAACCCCCCGTCCGGCAAGACCGCCTGCGGGACCCCGACGGTGACGTCGGCAGGCCCTACGACAACGCCAGAGAACGCCGACAGCTTTGTGGCCCGTGACAAGAGCTTCCTCTCACAACCGAGACGACAGACTCGCAACCAGCCCGGCCTCAAGACCTAACCGCCTAAGGATGCAAGGAAGAAATGCCAGTCCCAAAAAACTCACAGCGACAGAGCGGCGCTGCTCACGCAGCCGGGAACGACGATGCCCAAGACGACCGTCCGAGACGCCAAAACGATCCACGCCCGAAGCTTGCGACGCCAAAACAGAAGCGCCCGATGGGCGCCGAGCCCACGACTAGGGCCTCGCCGGGCCCTACTAACGCTGCCGACGCACCTGCCTGGCTCCTAAAGAACAAAGAGAGCAACCAAGACCCGAGGAAGGTCGGAGACACCCAACACAAAACACACACACTGCACAATAACGCACACAGCCTGGAACCGCCCTGCCCGGCACACGTTCCCGTCACATTGAAGAGGAACCCGCTCCTTTTCCCTGCTCTCAAAGGGGACCGCTTCCCGGACAGCCCGCTCCGCTGCACCATCCTTAAAACCCCTCCCTCCCCCAACCCCTTCCTCGGCACCGTTGCCTCAACTTAGCTTTCAAGGGGCCAAGAGTCTCAGTCCACCCATCCTTCAGAAGAACAAGCGCACGGTCAGCCCACTGCATCGGTCCTCCAAGTGCCAGGTGCCTTTTCATCACCTAAACAAAAACAACAAAAATACACACACAGCAGCCCTCTCAGCCAGCATCCCATCACTCCACAAGGACCTACCCCCGCAACGTCCCCCACCTCACGCGCGCCCGGCTGCTCCGCTCACCCGGCTGCTCCGTGCCCATTCCGGACGAGGACGAACGCCATCCCCTGCGGCCCCTAGAGATACCACAGGGCACACAAAGTTACCGTCGCTCCGCCAGAAAAGGAGGAACGAACCACACCAGCCCCGCGCCCCTCCCCTCTGCGACCCAGCTCACCTCAAACGCGCATCCAGGCCCAAAGGCAGCCGGCGCACAACCTGCAAAGCCAGAGACAAACGCTTCAACTGAGTGGCCGTACGACACCTTGCTCTCAAACAGCCGCCTCGCCTTCAAGCCCCTCACCTCTCGGACCTCTCGTCGGCACGCGGCGTCTCCCCTCCGAAGCCTGCGTGCAGCACCTGCAAGAACCCAAGCAAAAAAGGACCCGCTCACGTGCTGCGGGAGTCTCAGGATACCCGCACAACCCCCCCCCCCCCCCCCCCCCCCCCATCTCAGACACGCACCTTTTCCTCGACAGCTCACCTGCCCGGCCTCCAGCAGATCCGGTTGCCATCTTGAGGCTCGCCCACCACCTGCAAGAGCCAAACGCACGTTGCTCGCAACCACCTGCAACGCGACCCCTCAGGACGAATCGCTACGCTTCAGCCCACCCGTCACCGCTCACCCCGTGCGGCTCCCCTCCGGTGCCCAGATCCCGCTCGGCTCCTCGCATGCGCCCAGAGAAAAACACCATAATGGACTCATAGAGCCAACAGCCACATCTTCCCTCCAGATACACCGCACACCAACTCACCTGCTTACAGCGCCGTCCTCCATCACCCTGCACGACTCCTCCCTCGGCACCTGCTCACCTGCATGCCACAGCGACAGCTGAACCACGACGCAGGTCTCGATCGCACGTAGGAACACCCTCGAGAGCCCAACTAGGGCGGCTCTTAAACATGAGCACAATACATCAAAACATTAAGCCCAGCACACAGACAAGCCAGAACACCCTTGACATGCTACCTGCTCAGCTAAGACTCTAGCTCCCTCCCCCAGACACCTACGGTTGTTCCCTGGGGGCCCACAAAACCCAACAGGAATTACTTCCCTCACCCACCGACAACAGCCAGTCGATCCAAGACGGCTGCAAAATTCCTTCCCCCCCTCCCCCCTCCCAAAAGCCCGGGCGCATCCCCAGATGCCAGCACCACCCACCTCGCCCTGACTCTACATCCCCGGGCAGGGCGGCTCCAAGACAAACACAGAACAACGCTACACAGAACGCTACAAGCAATGCGCCCCGAAGGATGAGAGGCAGCTCTCGGAGAGAACGACGACACCCAGACGGAAACCCCCCGTCCGGCAAGACCGCCTGCGGGACCCCGACGGTGACGTCGGCAGGCCCTACGACAACGCCAGAGAACGCCGACAGCTTTGTTGGCCCGTGACAAGAGCTTCCTCTCACAACCGAGACGACAGACCTCGCAACCAGCCCGGCCTCAAGACCTAACCGCCTAAGGATGCAAGGAAGAAATGCCAGTCCAAAAAAACTCACAGCGACAGAGCGGCGCTGCTCACGCAGCCGGGAACGACGATGCCCAAGACGACCGTCCGAGACGCCAAAACGATCCACGCCCGAAGCTTGCGACGCCAAAACAGAAGCGCCCGATGGGCGCCGAGCCCACGACTAGGGCCTCGCCGGGCCCTACTAACGCTGCCGAGGCACCTGCCTGGCTCCTAAAGAACAAAGAGAGCAACCAAGACCCGAGAAGGTCGGAGACACCCAACACAAAACACACACACTGCACAATAACGCACACAGCCTGGAACCGCCCTGCCCGGCACACGTTCCCGTCACATTGAAGAGGAACCCCGCTCCTTTTCCCTGCTCTCAAAGGGGACCGCTTCCCGGACAGCCCGCTCCGCTGCACCATCCTTAAAACCCCTCCCTCCCCAACCCCTCCTCGGCACCGTTGCCTCAACTTAGCTTTCAAGGGGCCGAGAGTCTCAGTCCACCCATCCTTCAGGAAGAACAAGCGCACGGTCAGCCCACTGCATCGGTCCTCCAAGGGCCAGGTGCCTTTTCAATCACCTAAACAAAAACAACAAAAATACACACACAGCAGCCCTCTCAGCCAGCATCCCATCACTCCACAAGGACCTACCCCCGCAACGTCCCCCACCTCACGCGCGCCCCGGCTGCTCCGCTCACCCGGCTGCTCCGTGCCCATTCCGGACGAGGACGAACGCCATCCCCTGCGGCCCCTAGAGATACCACAGGGCACACAAGTTACCGTCGCTCCGCCAGAAAAGGAGGAACGAACCACACCAGCCCCGGCGCCCCTCCCCTCTGCGACCCAGCTCACCTCAAACGCGCATCCAGGCCCAAAGGCAGCCGGCGCACAACCTGCAAAGCCAGAGACAAACGCTTCAACTGAGTGGCCGTACGACACCTTGCTCTCAACAGCCGCCTCGCCTTCAAGCCCCTCACCTCTCGGACCTCTCGTCGGCACGCGGCGTCTCCCTCCGAAGCCTGCGTGCAGCACCTGCAAGAACCCAAGCAAAAAAGGACCCGCTCACGTGCTGCGGGAGTCTCAGGATACCCGCACAACCCCCCCCCCCCCCCCCATCTCAGACACGCACCTTTTCCTCGACAGCTCACCTGCCCGGCCTCCAGCAGATCCGGTTGCCATCTTGAGGCTCGCCCACCCACCTGCAAGAGCCAAACGCACGTTGCTCGCAACCACCTGCAACGCGACCCCTCAGGACGAATCGCTACGCTTCAGCCCACCCGTCACCGCTCACCCCGTGCGGCTCCCCTCCGGTGCCCCAGATCCCGCTCGGCTCCTCGCATGCGCCCAGAGAAAAACACCATAATGGACTCATAGAGCCAACAGCCACATCTTCCCTCCAGATACACCGCACACCAACTCACCTGCTTACAGCGCCGTCCTCCATCACCCTGCACGACTCCTCCCTCGGCACCTGCCAAACCGATGCAAACAAGTCACCTGCATGCACAGCGACAGCTGAACCACGACGCAGGTCTCGATCGCACGTAGGAACACCCCTCGAGAGCCCAACTAGGGCGGCTCTTAAACATGAGCACAATACATCAAACATTAAGCCCAGCACACAGACAAGCCAGAACACCCTTGACATGCTACCTGCTCAGCTAAGACTCTAGCTCCCTCCCCCAGACACCTACGGTTGTTCCCTGGGGGCCCAACAAAACCCAACAGGAATTACTTCCCTCACCCACCGACAACAGCCAGTCGATCCAAGACGGCTGCAAAATTCCTTCCCCCCCTCCCCCCTCCCAAAAGCCCGGGCGCATCCCCAGATGCCAGCACCACCCACCTCGCCCTGACTCTACATCCCCGGGCAGGGCGGCTCCAAGACAAACACAGAACAACGCTACACAGAACGCTACAAGCAATGCGCCCCGAAGGATGAGAGGCAGCTCTCGGAGAGAACGACGACACCCAGACGGAAACCCCCCGTCCGGCAAGACCGCCTGCGGGACCCCGACGGTGACGTCGGCAGGCCCTACGACAACGCCAGAGAACGCCGTACAGCTTTGTGGCCCGTTGACAAGAGCTTCCTCTCACAACCGAGACGACAGACTCGCAACCAGCCCGGCCTCAAGAACCTAACCGCCTAAGGATGCAAGGAAGAAAATGCCAGTCCCAAAAAACTCACAGCGACAGAGCGGCGCTGCTCACGCAGCCGGGAACGACGATGCCCAAGACGACCGTCCGAGACGCCAAAACGATCCCACCGCCCGAAGCTTGCGACGCCAAAACAGAAGCGCCCGATGGGCGCCGAGCCCACGACTAGGGCCTCGCCGGGCCCTACTAACGCTGCCGACGCACCTGCCTGGCTCCTAAAGAACAAAGAGAGCAACCAAGACCCCGAGGAAGGTCGGAGACACCCAACACAAAACACACACACTGCACAATAACGCACACAGCCTGGAACCGCCCTGCCCGGCACACGTTCCCGTCACTTGAAGAGGAACCCGCTCCTTTTCCCTGCTCTCAAAGGGGGACCGCTTCCCGGACAGCCCGCTCCCGCTGCACCATCCTTAAAACCCCTCCCTCCCCCAACCCCTTCCTCGGCACCGTTGCCTCAACTTAGCTTTCAAGGGGCCGAGAGTCTCAGTCCACCCATCCTTCAGAAGAACAAGCGCACGGTCAGCCCACTGCATCGGTCCTCCAAGGGCCAGGTGCCTTTTCATCACCTAAACAAAAACAACAAAAATACACACACAGCAGCCCTCTCAGCCAGCATCCCATCACTCCACAAGGACCTACCCCCGCAACGTCCCCCCACCTCACGCGCGCCCGGCTGCTCCGCTCACCCGGCTGCTCCGTGCCCATTCCGGACGAGGACGAACGCCATCCCCTGCGGCCCCTAGAGATACCACAGGGCACACAAGTTACCGTCGCTCCGCCAGAAAAGGAGGAACGAACCACACCAGCCCCGCGCCCCTCCCCTCTGCGACCCAGCTCACCTCAAACGCGCATCCAGGCCCAAAGGCAGCCGGCGCACAACCTGCAAAGCCAGAGACAAACGCTTCAAACTGAGTGGCCGTACGACACCTTGCTCTCAAACAGCCGCCTCGCCTTCAAGCCCCTCACCTCTCGGACCTCTACGTCGGCACGCGGCGTCTCCCCTCCGAAGCCTGCGTGCAGCACCTGCAAGAACCCAAGCAAAAAAGGACCCGCTCACGTGCTGCGGGGAGTCTCAGGATACCCGCACAACCCCCCCCCCCCCCCCCCATCTCAGGACACGCACCTTTTCCTCGACAGCTCACCTGCCCGGCCTCCAGCAGATCCGGTTGCCATCTTGAGGCTCGCCCCACCACCTGCAAGAGCCAAACGCACGTTGCTCGCAACCACCTGCAACGCGACCCCTCAGGACGAATCGCTACGCTTCAGCCCACCCGTCACCGCTCACCCCGTGCGGCTCCCCTCCGGTGCCCAGATCCCGCTCGGCTCCTCGCATGCGCCCAGAGAAAAACACCATAATGGACTCATAGAGCCACAGCCACATCTTCCCTCCAGATACACCGCACACCAACTCACCTGCTTACAGCGCCGTCCTCCATCACCCTGCACGACTCCTCCCTCGGCACCTGCCCAAACCGATGCCAAACAAGTCACCTGCATGCACAGCGACAGCTGAACCACGACGCAGGTCTCGATCGCACGTAGGAACACCCCTCGAGAGCCCAACTAGGGCGGCTCTTAAACATGAGCACAATACATCAAACATTAAGCCAGCACACAGACAAGCCAGAACACCCTTGACATGCTACCTGCTCAGCTAAGACTCTAGCTCCCTCCCCCAGACACTACGGTTGTTCCCTGGGGGCCCACAAAACCCCAACAGGAATTACTTCCCTCACCCACCGACAACAGCCATCGATCCAAGACGGCTGCAAAATTCCTTCTCCCCCCTCCCCCTCCCCAAAAGCCCGGGCGCATCCCCAGATTGCCAGCACCACCCACCTCGCCCTGACTCTACATCCCCGGGCAGGGCGGCTCCAAGACAAACACAGAACAACGCTACACAGAACGCTACAAGCAATGCGCCCCGAAGGATGAGAGGCAGCTCTCGGAGAGAACGACGACAACCCAGACGGAAACCCCCCGTCCGGACAAGACCGCCTGCGGGACCCCGACGGTGACGTCGGCAGGCCCTACGACAACGCCAGAGAACGCCGACAGCTTTGTGGCCCGTGACAAGAGCTTCCTCTCACAACCGAGACGACAGACTCGCAACCAGCCCGGCCTCAAGACCTAACCGCCTAAGGATGCAAGGAGAAATGCCAGTCCCAAAAACTCACATGCGACAGAGCGGCGCTGCTCACGCAGCCGGGAACGACGATGCCCAAGACGACCGTCCGAGACGCCAAAACGATCCACGCCCGAAGCTTGCGACGCCAAAACAGAAGCGCCCGATGGGCCGCCGAGCCCACGACTAGGGCCTCGCCGGGCCCTACTAACGCTGCCGGACGCACCTGCCTGGGCTCCTAAAGAACAAAGAGAGCAACCAAGACCCGAGGAAGGTCGGAGACACCCAACACAAAACACACACACTGCACAATAACGCACACAGCCTGGAACCGCCCTGCCCGGCACACGTTCCCGTCACATTGAAGAGGAACCCGCTCCTTTTTCCCTGCTCTCAAAGGGGACCGCTTCCCGGACAGCCCGCTCCGCTGCACCATCCTTAAAACCCCTCCCTCCCCAACCCCTTCCTCGGCAACCGTTGCCTCAACTTAGCTTTCAAGGGGCCGAGAGTCTCAGTCCACCATCCTTCAGAAGAACAAGCGCACGGTCAGCCCACTGCATCGGTCCTCCAAGGGCCAGGTGCCTTTTCATCACCTAAACAAAAACAACAAAAATACACACACAGCAGCCCTGTCAGCCAGCATCCCATCACTCCACAAGGACCTACCCCCGCAACGTCCCCCACCTCACGCGCGCCCGGCTGCTCCGCTCACCCGGCTGCTCCGTGCCCATTCCGGACGAGGACGAACGCCATCCCCTGCGGCCCCTAGAGATACCACAGGGCACACAAAGTTACCGTCGCTCCGCCAGAAAAGGAGGAACGAACCACACCAGCCCCGCGCCCCTCCCCTCTGCGACCCAGCTCACCTCAAACGCGCATCCAGGCCCAAAGGCAGCCGGCGCACAAACCTGCAAAGCAGAGACAAACGCTTCAACTGAGTGGCCGTACGACACCTTGCTCTCAAACAGCCGCCTCGCCTTCAAGCCCCTCACCTCTCGGACCTCTCGTCGGCACGCGGCGTCTCCCCTCCGAAGCCTGCGTGCAGCACCTGCAAGAACCCAAGCAAAAAAGGACCCGCTCACGTGCTGCGGGAGTCTCAGGATACCCGCACAACCCCCCCCCCCCCCCCCCCCCCCATCTCAGACACGCACCTTTTCCTCGACAGCTCACCTGCCCGGCCTCCAGCAGATCCGGTTGCCATCTTGAGGCTCGCCCACCACCTGCAAGAGCCAAACGCACGTTGCTCGCAACCACCTGCAACGCGACCCCTCAGGACGAATCGCTACGCTTCAGCCCACCCGTCACCGCTCACCCCGTGCGGCTCCCCTCCGGTGCCCAGATCCCACTCGGCTCCTCGCATGCGCCCAGAGAAAAACACCATAATGGACTCATAGAGCCAACAGCCACATCTTCCCTCCAGATACACCACACACCAACTCACCTGCTTACAGCGCCGTCCTCCATCACCCTGCACGACTCCTCCCTCGGCACCTGCCAAACCGATGCCAAACAAGTCACCTGCATGCACAGCGACAGCTGAACCACGACGCAGGTCTCGATCGCACGTAGGAACACCCCTCGAGAGCCCAACTAGGGCGGCTCTTAAACATGAGCACAATACATCAAACATTAAGCCCAGCACACAGACAAGCCAGAACACCCTTGACATGCTACCTGCTCAGCTAAGACTCTAGCTCCCTCCCCCAGACACCTACGGTTGTTCCCTGGGGGCCCACAAAACCCAACAGGAATTACTTCCCTCACCCACCGACAACAGCCAGTCGATCCAAGACGGCTGCAAAATTCCTTCCCCCCCTCCCCCCTCCCAAAAGCCCGGGCGCATCCCCAGATGCCAGCACCACCCACCTCGCCCTGACTCTACATCCCCGGGCAGGGCGGCTCCAAGACAAACACAGAACAACGCTACACAGAACGCTACAAGCAATGCGCCCCGAAGGATGAGAGGCAGCTCTCGGAGGGAACGACGACACCCAGACGGAAACCCCCCGTCCGGCAAGACCGCCTGCGGGACCCCGACGGTGACGTCGGCAGGCCCTACGACAACGCCAGAGAACGCCGACAGCTTTGTGGCCCGTGACAAGAGCTTCCTCTCACAACCGAGACGACAGACTCGCAACCAGCCCGGCCTCAAGACCTAACCGCCTAAGGATGCAAGGAAGAAATGCCAGTCCCAAAAAACTCACAGCGACAGAGCGGCGCTGCTCACGCAGCCGGGAACGACGATGCCCAAGACGACCGTCCGAGACGCCAAAACGATCCACGCCCGAAGCTTGCGACGCCAAAACAGAAGCGCCCGATGGGCGCCGAGCCCACGACTAGGGCCTCGCCGGGCCCTACTAACGCTGCCGAGGCACCTGCCTGGCTCCTAAAGAACAAAGAGAGCAACCAAGACCCGAGGAAGGTCGGAGACACCCAACACAAAACACACACACTGCACAATAACGCACACAGCCTGGAACCGCCCTGCCCGGCACACGTTCCCGTCACATTGAAGAGGAACCCGCTCCTTTTCCCTGCTCTCAAAGGGGACCGCTTCCCGGACAGCCCGCTCCGCTGCACCATCCTTAAAACCCCTCCCTCCCCCAACCCCTTCCTCGGCACCGTTGCCTCAACTTAGCTTTCAAGGGGCCGAGAGTCTCAGTCCACCCATCCTTCAGAAGAACAAGCGCACGGTCAGCCCACTGCATCGGTCCTCCAAGTGCCAGGTGCCTTTTCATCACCTAAACAAAAACAACAAAAATACACACACAGCAGCCCTCTCAGCCAGCATCCCATCACTCCACAAGGACCTACCCCCGCAACGTCCCCCACCTCACGCGCGCCCGGCTGCTCCGCTCACCCGGCTGCTCCGTGCCCATTCCGGACGAGGACGAACGCCATCCCCTGCGGCCCCTAGAGATACCACAGGGCACACAAAGTTACCGTCGCTCCGCCAGAAAAGGAGGAACGAACCACACCAGCCCCGCGCCCCTCCCCTCTGCGACCCAGCTCACCTCAAACGCGCATCCAGGCCCAAAGGCAGCCGGCGCACAACCTGCAAAGCCAGAGACAAACGCTTCAACTGAGTGGCCGTACGACACCTTGCTCTCAAACAGCCGCCTCGCCTTCAAGCCCCTCACCTCTCGGACCTCTCGTCGGCACGCGGCGTCTCCCCTCCGAAGCCTGCGTGCAGCACCTGCAAGAACCCAAGCAAAAAAGGACCCGCTCACGTGCTGCGGGAGTCTCAGGATACCCGCACAACCCCCCCCCCCCCCCCCCCCCATCTCAGACACGCACCTTTTCCTCGACAGCTCACCTGCCCGGCCTCCAGCAGATCCGGTTGCCATCTTGAGGCTCGCCCACCACCTGCAAGAGCCAAACGCACGTTGCTCGCAACCACCTGCAACGCGACCCCTCAGGACGAATCGCTACGCTTCAGCCCACCCGTCACCGCTCACCCCGTGCGGCTCCCCTCCGGTGCCCAGATCCCGCTCGGCTCCTCGCATGCGCCCAGAGAAAAACACCATAATGGACTCATAGAGCCAACAGCCACATCTTCCCTCCAGATACACCGCACACCAACTCACCTGCTTACAGCGCCGTCCTCCATCACCCTGCACGACTCCTCCCTCGGCACCTGCCAAACCGATGCCAAACAAGTCACCTGCATGCACAGCGACAGCTGAACCACGACGCAGGTCTCGATCGCACGTAGGAACACCCCTCGAGAGCCCAACTAGGGCGGCTCTTAAACATGAGCACAATACATCAAACATTAAGCCCAGCACACAGACAAGCCAGAACACCCTTGACATGCTACCTGCTCAGCTAAGACTCTAGCTCCCTCCCCCAGACACCTACGGTTGTTCCCTGGGGGCCCACAAAACCCAACAGGAATTACTTCCCTCACCCACCGACAACAGCCAGTCGATCCAAGACGGCTGCAAAATTCCTTCCCCCCTTCCCCCCCTCCCCCCTCCCAAAAGCCCGGGCGCATCCCCAGATGCCAGCACCACCCACCTCGCCCTGACTCTACATCCCCGGGCAGGGCGGCTCCAAGACAAACACAGAACAACGCTACACAGAACGCTACAAGCAATGCGCCCCGAAGGATGAGAGGCAGCTCTCGGAGAGAACGACGACACCCAGACGGAAACCCCCCGTCCGGCAAGACCGCCTGCGGGACCCCGACGGTGACGTCGGCAGGCCCTACGACAACGCCAGAGAACGCCGACAGCTTTGTGGCCCGTGACAAGAGCTTCCTCTCACAACCGAGACGACAGACTCGCAACCAGCCCGGCCTCAACACCTAACCGCCTAAGGATGCAAGGAAGAAATGCCAGTCCCAAAAAACTCACAGCGACAGAGCGGCGCTGCTCACGCAGCCGGGAACGACGATGCCCAAGACGACCGTCCGAGACGCCAAAACGATCCACGCCCGAAGCTTGCGACGCCAAAACAGAAGCGCCCGATGGGCGCCGAGCCCACGACTAGGGCCTCGCCGGGCCCTACTAACGCTGCCGAGGCACCTGCCTGGCTCCTAAAGAACAAAGAGAGCAACCAAGACCCGAGGAAGGTCGGAGACACCCAACACAAAACACACACACTGCACAATAACGCACACAGCCTGGAACCGCCCTGCCCGGCACACGTTCCCGTCACATTGAAGAGGAACCCGCTCCTTTTCCCTGCTCTCAAAGGGGACCGCTTCCCGGACAGCCCGCTCCGCTGCACCATCCTTAAAACCCCTCCCTCCCCCAACCCCTTCCTCGGCACCGTTGCCTCAACTTAGCTTTCAAGGGGCCGAGAGTCTCAGTCCACCCATCCTTCAGAAGAACAAGCGCACGGTCAGCCCACTGCATCGGTCCTCCAAGGGCCAGGTGCCTTTTCATCACCTAAACAAAAACAACAAAAATACACACACAGCAGCCCTCTCAGCCAGCATCCCATCACTCCACAAGGACCTACCCCCGCAACGTCCCCCACCTCACGCGCGCCCGGCTGCTCCGCTCACCCGGCTGCTCCGTGCCCATTCCGGACGAGGACGAACGCCATCCCCTGCGGCCCCTAGAGATACCACAGGGCACACAAAGTTACCGTCGCTCCGCCAGAAAAGGAGGAACGAACCACACCAGCCCCGCGCCCCTCCCCTCTGCGACCCAGCTCACCTCAAACGCGCATCCAGGCCCAAAGGCAGCCGGCGCACAACCTGCAAAGCCAGAGACAAACGCTTCAACTGAGTGGCCGTACGACACCTTGCTCTCAAACAGCCGCCTCGCCTTCAAGCCCCTCACCTCTCGGACCTCTCGTCGGCACGCGGCGTCTCCCCTCCGAAGCCTGCGTGCAGCACCTGCAAGAACCCAAGCAAAAAAGGACCCGCTCACGTGCTGCGGGAGTCTCAGGATACCCGCACAACCCCCCCCCCCCCCCCCCCCCATCTCAGACACGCACCTTTTCCTCGACAGCTCACCTGCCCGGCCTCCAGCAGATCCGGTTGCCATCTTGAGGCTCGCCCACCACCTGCAAGAGCCAAACGCACGTTGCTCGCAACCACCTGCAACGCGACCCCTCAGGACGAATCGCTACGCTTCAGCCCACCCGTCACCGCTCACCCCGTGCGGCTCCCCTCCGGTGCCCAGATCCCGCTCGGCTCCTCGCATGCGCCCAGAGAAAAACACCATAATGGACTCATAGAGCCAACAGCCACATCTTCCCTCCAGATACACCGCACACCAACTCACCTGCTTACAGCGCCGTCCTCCATCACCCTGCACGACTCCTCCCTCGGCACCTGCCAAACCGATGCCAAACAAGTCACCTGCATGCACAGCGACAGCTGAACCACGACGCAGGTCTCGATCGCACGTAGGAACACCCCTCGAGAGCCCAACTAGGGCGGCTCTTAAACATGAGCACAATACATCAAACATTAAGCCCAGCACACAGACAAGCCAGAACACCCTTGACATGCTACCTGCTCAGCTAAGACTCTAGCTCCCTCCCCCAGACACCTACGGTTGTTCCCTGGGGGCCCACAAAACCCAACAGGAATTACTTCCCTCACCCACCGACAACAGCCAGTCGATCCAAGACGGCTGCAAAATTCCTTCCCCCCCTCCCCCCTCCCAAAAGCCCGGGCGCATCCCCAGATGCCAGCACCACCCACCTCGCCCTGACTCTACATCCCCGGGCAGGGCGGCTCCAAGACAAACACAGAACAACGCTACACAGAACGCTACAAGCAATGCGCCCCGAAGGATGAGAGGCAGCTCTCGGAGAGAACGACGACACCCAGACGGAAACCCCCCGTCCGGCAAGACCGCCTGCGGGACCCCGACGGTGACGTCGGCAGGCCCTACGACAACGCCAGAGAACGCCGACAGCTTTGTGGCCCGTGACAAGAGCTTCCTCTCACAACCGAGACGACAGACTCGCAACCAGCCCGGCCTCAAGACCTAACCGCCTAAGGATGCAAGGAAGAAATGCCAGTCCCAAAAAACTCACAGCGACAGAGCGGCGCTGCTCACGCAGCCGGGAACGACGATGCCCAAGACGACCGTCCGAGACGCCAAAACGATCCACGCCCGAAGCTTGCGACGCCAAAACAGAAGCGCCCGATGGGCGCCGAGCCCACGACTAGGGCCTCGCCGGGCCCTACTAACGCTGCCGACGCACCTGCCTGGCTCCTAAAGAACAAAGAGAGCAACCAAGACCCGAGGAAGGTCGGAGACACCCAACACAAAACACACACACTGCACAATAACGCACACAGCCTGGAACCGCCCTGCCCGGCACACGTTCCCGTCACATTGAAGAGGAACCCGCTCCTTTTCCCTGCTCTCAAAGGGGACCGCTTCCCGGACAGCCCGCTCCGCTGCACCATCCTTAAAACCCCTCCCTCCCCCAACCCCTTCCTCGGCACCGTTGCCTCAACTTAGCTTTCAAGGGGCCGAGAGTCTCAGTCCACCCATCCTTCAGAAGAACAAGCGCACGGTCAGCCCACTGCATCGGTCCTCCAAGGGCCAGGTGCCTTTTCATCACCTAAACAAAAACAACAAAAATACACACACAGCAGCCCTCTCAGCCAGCATCCCATCACTCCACAAGGACCTACCCCCGCAACGTCCCCCACCTCACGCGCGCCCGGCTGCTCCGCTCACCCGGCTGCTCCGTGCCCGTTCCGGACGAGGACGAACGCCATCCCCTGCGGCCCCTAGAGATACCACAGGGCACACAAAGTTACCGTCGCTCCGCCAGAAAAGGAGGAACGAACCACACCAGCCCCGCGCCCCTCCCCTCTGCGACCCAGCTCACCTCAAACGCGCATCCAGGCCCAAAGGCAGCCGGCGCACAACCTGCAAAGCCAGAGACAAACGCTTCAACTGAGTGGCCGTACGACACCTTGCTCTCAAACAGCCGCCTCGCCTTCAAGCCCCTCACCTCTCGGACCTCTCGTCGGCACGCGGCGTCTCCCCTCCGAAGCCTGCGTGCAGCACCTGCAAGAACCCAAGCAAAAAAGGACCCGCTCACGTGCTGCGGGGAGTCTCAGGATACCCGCACAACCCCCCCCCCCCCCCCCCCATCTCAGACACGCACCTTTTCCTCGACAGCTCACCTGCCCGGCCTCCAGCAGATCCGGTTGCCATCTTGAGGCTCGCCCACCACCTGCAAGAGCCAAACGCACGTTGCTCGCAACCACCTGCAACGCGACCCCTCAGGACGAATCGCTACGCTTCAGCCCACCCGTCACCGCTCACCCCGTGCGGCTCCCCTCCGGTGCCCAGATCCCGCTCGGCTCCTCGCATGCGCCCAGAGAAAAACACCATAATGGACTCATAGAGCCAACAGCCACATCTTCCCTCCAGATACACCGCACACCAACTCACCTGCTTACAGCGCCGTCCTCCATCACCCTGCACGACTCCTCCCTCGGCACCTGCCAAACCGATGCCAAACAAGTCACCTGCATGCACAGCGACAGCTGAACCACGACGCAGGTCTCGATCGCACGTAGGAACACCCCTCGAGAGCCCAACTAGGGCGGCTCTTAAACATGAGCACAATACATCAAACATTAAGCCCAGCACACAGACAAGCCAGAACACCCTTGACATGCTACCTGCTCAGCTAAGACTCTAGCTCCCTCCCCCAGACACCTACGGTTGTTCCCTGGGGGCCCACAAAACCCAACAGGAATTACTTCCCTCACCCACCGACAACAGCCAGTCGATCCAAGACGGCTGCAAAATTCCTTCCCCCCCTCCCCCCTCCCAAAAGCCCGGGCGCATCCCCAGATGCCAGCACCACCCACCTCGCCCTGACTCTACATCCCCGGGCAGGGCGGCTCCAAGACAAACACAGAACAACGCTACACAGAACGCTACAAGCAATGCGCCCCGAAGGATGAGAGGCAGCTCTCGGAGAGAACGACGACACCCAGACGGAAACCCCCCGTCCGGCAAGACCGCCTGCGGGACCCCGACGGTGACGTCGGCAGGCCCTACGACAACGCCAGAGAACGCCGACAGCTTTGTGGCCCGTGACAAGAGCTTCCTCTCACAACCGAGACGACAGACTCGCAACCAGCCCGGCCTCAAGACCTAACCGCCTAAGGATGCAAGGAAGAAATGCCAGTCCCAAAAAACTCACAGCGACAGAGCGGCGCTGCTCACGCAGCCGGGAACGACGATGCCCAAGACGACCGTCCGAGACGCCAAAACGATCCACGCCCGAAGCTTGCGACGCCAAAACAGAAGCGCCCGATGGGCGCCGAGCCCACGACTAGGGCCTCGCCGGGCCCTACTAACGCTGCCGACGCACCTGCCTGGCTCCTAAAGAACAAAGAGAGCAACCAAGACCCGAGGAAGGTCGGAGACACCCAACACAAAACACACACACTGCACAATAACGCACACAGCCTGGAACCGCCCTGCCCGGCACACGTTCCCGTCACATTGAAGAGGAACCCGCTCCTTTTCCCTGCTCTCAAAGGGGACCGCTTCCCGGACAGCCCGCTCCGCTGCACCATCCTTAAAACCCCTCCCTCCCCCAACCCCTTCCTCGGCACCGTTGCCTCAACTTAGCTTTCAAGGGGCCGAGAGTCTCAGTCCACCCATCCTTCAGAAGAACAAGCGCACGGTCAGCCCACTGCATCGGTCCTCCAAGGGCCAGGTGCCTTTTCATCACCTAAACAAAAACAACAAAAATACACACACAGCAGCCCTCTCAGCCAGCATCCCATCACTCCACAAGGACCTACCCCCGCAACGTCCCCCACCTCACGCGCGCCCGGCTGCTCCGCTCACCCGGCTGCTCCGTGCCCATTCCGGACGAGGACGAACGCCATCCCCTGCGGCCCCTAGAGATACCACAGGGCACACAAAGTTACCGTCGCTCCGCCAGAAAAGGAGGAACGAACCACACCAGCCCCGCGCCCCTCCCCTCTGCGACCCAGCTCACCTCAAACGCGCATCCAGGCCCAAAGGCAGCCGGCGCACAACCTGCAAAGCCAGAGACAAACGCTTCAACTGAGTGGCCGTACGACACCTTGCTCTCAAACAGCCGCCTCGCCTTCAAGCCCCTCACCTCTCGGACCTCTCGTCGGCACGCGGCGTCTCCCCTCCGAAGCCTGCGTGCAGCACCTGCAAGAACCCAAGCAAAAAAGGACCCGCTCACGTGCTGCGGGAGTCTCAGGATACCCGCACAACCCCCCCCCCCCCCCACGCCCATCTCAGACACGCACCTTTTCCTCGACAGCTCACCTGCCCGGCCTCCAGCAGATCCGGTTGCCATCTTGAGGCTCGCCCACCACCTGCAAGAGCCAAACGCACGTTGCTCGCAACCACCTGCAACGCGACCCCTCAGGACGAATCGCTACGCTTCAGCCCACCCGTCACCGCTCACCCCGTGCGGCTCCCCTCCGGTGCCCAGATCCCGCTCGGCTCCTCGCATGCGCCCAGAGAAAAACACCATAATGGACTCATAGAGCCAACAGCCACATCTTCCCTCCAGATACACCGCACACCAACTCACCTGCTTACAGCGCCGTCCTCCATCACCCTGCACGACTCCTCCCTCGGCACCTGCCAAACCGATGCCAAACAAGTCACCTGCATGCACAGCGACAGCTGAACCACGACGCAGGTCTCGATCGCACGTAGGAACACCCCTCGAGAGCCCAACTAGGGCGGCTCTTAAACATGAGCACAATACATCAAACATTAAGCCCAGCACACAGACAAGCCAGAACACCCTTGACATGCTACCTGCTCAGCTAAGACTCTAGCTCCCTCCCCCAGACACCTACGGTTGTTCCCTGGGGGCCCACAAAACCCAACAGGAATTACTTCCCTCACCCACCGACAACAGCCAGTCGATCCAAGACGGCTGCAAAATTCCTTCCCCCCTTCCCCCCCTCCCCCCTCCCAAAAGCCCGGGCGCATCCCCAGATGCCAGCACCACCCACCTCGCCCTGACTCTACATCCCCGGGCAGGGCGGCTCCAAGACAAACACAGAACAACGCTACACAGAACGCTACAGGCCACGCGCCCCGAAGGATGAGAGGCAGCTCTCGGAGAGAACGACGACACCCAGACGGAAACCCCCCGTCCGGCAAGACCGCCTGCGGGACCCCGACGGTGACGTCGGCAGGCCCTACGACAACGCCAGAGAACGCCGACAGCTTTGTGGCCCGTGACAAGAGCTTCCTCTCACAACCGAGACGACAGACTCGCAACCAGCCCGGCCTCAACACCTAACCGCCTAAGGATGCAAGGAAGAAATGCCAGTCCCAAAAAACTCACAGCGACAGAGCGGCGCTGCTCACGCAGCCGGGAACGACGATGCCCAAGACGACCGTCCGAGACGCCAAAACGATCCACGCCCGAAGCTTGCGACGCCAAAACAGAAGCGCCCGATGGGCGCCGAGCCCACGACTAGGGCCTCGCCGGGCCCTACTAACGCTGCCGACGCACCTGCCTGGCTCCTAAAGAACAAAGAGAGCAACCAAGACCCGAGGAAGGTCGGAGACACCCAACACAAAACACACACACTGCACAATAACGCACACAGCCTGGAACCGCCCTGCCCGGCACACGTTCCCGTCACATTGAAGAGGAACCCGCTCCTTTTCCCTGCTCTCAAAGGGGACCGCTTCCCGGACAGCCCGCTCCGCTGCACCATCCTTAAAACCCCTCCCTCCCCCAACCCCTTCCTCGGCACCGTTGCCTCAACTTAGCTTTCAAGGGGCCGAGAGTCTCAGTCCACCCATCCTTCAGAAGAACAAGCGCACGGTCAGCCCACTGCATCGGTCCTCCAAGGGCCAGGTGCCTTTTCATCACCTAAACAAAAACAACAAAAATACACACACAGCAGCCCTCTCAGCCAGCATCCCATCACTCCACAAGGACCTACCCCCGCAACGTCCCCCACCTCACGCGCGCCCGGCTGCTCCGCTCACCCGGCTGCTCCGTGCCCATTCCGGACGAGGACGAACGCCATCCCCTGCGGCCCCTAGAGATACCACAGGGCACACAAAGTTACCGTCGCTCCGCCAGAAAAGGAGGAACGAACCACACCAGCCCCGCGCCCCTCCCCTCTGCGACCCAGCTCACCTCAAACGCGCATCCAGGCCCAAAGGCAGCCGGCGCACAACCTGCAAAGCCAGAGACAAACGCTTCAACTGAGTGGCCGTACGACACCTTGCTCTCAAACAGCCGCCTCGCCTTCAAGCCCCTCACCTCTCGGACCTCTCGTCGGCACGCGGCGTCTCCCCTCCGAAGCCTGCGTGCAGCACCTGCAAGAACCCAAGCAAAAAAGGACCCGCTCACGTGCTGCGGGAGTCTCAGGATACCCGCACAACCCCCCCCCCCCCCCCCCCCCCATCTCAGACACGCACCTTTTCCTCGACAGCTCACCTGCCCGGCCTCCAGCAGATCCGGTTGCCATCTTGAGGCTCGCCCACCACCTGCAAGAGCCAAACGCACGTTGCTCGCAACCACCTGCAACGCGACCCCTCAGGACGAATCGCTACGCTTCAGCCCACCCGTCACCGCTCACCCCGTGCGGCTCCCCTCCGGTGCCCAGATCCCGCTCGGCTCCTCGCATGCGCCCAGAGAAAAACACCATAATGGACTCATAGAGCCAACAGCCACATCTTCCCTCCAGATACACCGCACACCAACTCACCTGCTTACAGCGCCGTCCTCCATCACCCTGCACGACTCCTCCCTCGGCACCTGCCAAACCGATGCCAAACAAGTCACCTGCATGCACAGCGACAGCTGAACCACGACGCAGGTCTCGATCGCACGTAGGAACACCCCTCGAGAGCCCAACTAGGGCGGCTCTTAAACATGAGCACAATACATCAAACATTAAGCCCAGCACACAGACAAGCCAGAACACCCTTGACATGCTACCTGCTCAGCTAAGACTCTAGCTCCCTCCCCCAGACACCTACGGTTGTTCCCTGGGGGCCCACAAAACCCAACAGGAATTACTTCCCTCACCCACCGACAACAGCCAGTCGATCCAAGACGGCTGCAAAATTCCTTCCCCCCCTCCCCCCTCCCAAAAGCCCGGGCGCATCCCCAGATGCCAGCACCACCCACCTCGCCCTGACTCTACATCCCCGGGCAGGGCGGCTCCAAGACAAACACAGAACAACGCTACACAGAACGCTACAAGCAATGCGCCCCGAAGGATGAGAGGCAGCTCTCGGAGAGAACGACGACACCCAGACGGAAACCCCCCGTCCGGCAAGACCGCCTGCGGGACCCCGACGGTGACGTCGGCAGGCCCTACGACAACGCCAGAGAACGCCGACAGCTTTGTGGCCCGTGACAAGAGCTTCCTCTCACAACCGAGACGACAGACTCGCAACCAGCCCGGCCTCAAGACCTAACCGCCTAAGGATGCAAGGAAGAAATGCCAGTCCCAAAAAACTCACAGCGACAGAGCGGCGCTGCTCACGCAGCCGGGAACGACGATGCCCAAGACGACCGTCCGAGACGCCAAAACGATCCACGCCCGAAGCTTGCGACGCCAAAACAGAAGCGCCCGATGGGCGCCGAGCCCACGACTAGGGCCTCGCCGGGCCCTACTAACGCTGCCGACGCACCTGCCTGGCTCCTAAAGAACAAAGAGAGCAACCAAGACCCGAGGAAGGTCGGAGACACCCAACACAAAACACACACACTGCACAATAACGCACACAGCCTGGAACCGCCCTGCCCGGCACACGTTCCCGTCACATTGAAGAGGAACCCGCTCCTTTTCCCTGCTCTCAAAGGGGACCGCTTCCCGGACAGCCCGCTCCGCTGCACCATCCTTAAAACCCCTCCCTCCCCCAACCCCTTCCTCGGCACCGTTGCCTCAACTTAGCTTTCAAGGGGCCGAGAGTCTCAGTCCACCCATCCTTCAGAAGAACAAGCGCACGGTCAGCCCACTGCATCGGTCCTCCAAGGGCCAGGTGCCTTTTCATCACCTAAACAAAAACAACAAAAATACACACACAGCAGCCCTCTCAGCCAGCATCCCATCACTCCACAAGGACCTACCCCCGCAACGTCCCCCACCTCACGCGCGCCCGGCTGCTCCGCTCACCCGGCTGCTCCGTGCCCATTCCGGACGAGGACGAACGCCATCCCCTGCGGCCCCTAGAGATACCACAGGGCACACAAAGTTACCGTCGCTCCGCCAGAAAAGGAGGAACGAACCACACCAGCCCCGCGCCCCTCCCCTCTGCGACCCAGCTCACCTCAAACGCGCATCCAGGCCCAAAGGCAGCCGGCGCACAACCTGCAAAGCCAGAGACAAACGCTTCAACTGAGTGGCCGTACGACACCTTGCTCTCAAACAGCCGCCTGGCCTTCAAGCCCCTCACCTCTCGGACCTCTCGTCGGCACGCGGCGTCTCCCCTCCGAAGCCTGCGTGCAGCACCTGCAAGAACCCAAGCAAAAAAGGACCCGCTCACGTGCTGCGGGGAGTCTCAGGATACCCGCACAACCCCCCCCCCCCCCCCCCCATCTCAGACACGCACCTTTTCCTCGACAGCTCACCTGCCCGGCCTCCAGCAGATCCGGTTGCCATCTTGAGGCTCGCCCACCACCTGCAAGAGCCAAACGCACGTTGCTCGCAACCACCTGCAACGCGACCCCTCAGGACGAATCGCTACGCTTCAGCCCACCCGTCACCGCTCACCCCGTGCGGCTCCCCTCCGGTGCCCAGATCCCGCTCGGCTCCTCGCATGCGCCCAGAGAAAAACACCATAATGGACTCATAGAGCCAACAGCCACATCTTCCCTCCAGATACACCGCACACCAACTCACCTGCTTACAGCGCCGTCCTCCATCACCCTGCACGACTCCTCCCTCGGCACCTGCCAAACCGATGCCAAACAAGTCACCTGCATGCACAGCGACAGCTGAACCACGACGCAGGTCTCGATCGCACGTAGGAACACCCCTCGAGAGCCCAACTAGGGCGGCTCTTAAACATGAGCACAATACATCAAACATTAAGCCCAGCACACAGACAAGCCAGAACACCCTTGACATGCTACCTGCTCAGCTAAGACTCTAGCTCCCTCCCCCAGACACCTACGGTTGTTCCCTGGGGGCCCACAAAACCCAACAGGAATTACTTCCCTCACCCACCGACAACAGCCAGTCGATCCAAGACGGCTGCAAAATTCCTTCCCCCCCTCCCCCCTCCCAAAAGCCCGGGCGCATCCCCAGATGCCAGCACCACCCACCTCGCCCTGACTCTACATCCCCGGGCAGGGCGGCTCCAAGACAAACACAGAACAACGCTACACAGAACGCTACAAGCAATGCGCCCCGAAGGATGAGAGGCAGCTCTCGGAGAGAACGACGACACCCAGACGGAAACCCCCCGTCCGGCAAGACCGCCTGCGGGACCCCGACGGTGACGTCGGCAGGCCCTACGACAACGCCAGAGAACGCCGACAGCTTTGTGGCCCGTGACAAGAGCTTCCTCTCACAACCGAGACGACAGACTCGCAACCAGCCCGGCCTCAAGACCTAACCGCCTAAGGATGCAAGGAAGAAATGCCAGTCCCAAAAAACTCACAGCGACAGAGCGGCGCTGCTCACGCAGCCGGGAACGACGATGCCCAAGACGACCGTCCGAGACGCCAAAACGATCCACGCCCGAAGCTTGCGACGCCAAAACAGAAGCGCCCGATGGGCGCCGAGCCCACGACTAGGGCCTCGCCGGGCCCTACTAACGCTGCCGACGCACCTGCCTGGCTCCTAAAGAACAAAGAGAGCAACCAAGACCCGAGGAAGGTCGGAGACACCCAACACAAAACACACACACTGCACAATAACGCACACAGCCTGGAACCGCCCTGCCCGGCACACGTTCCCGTCACATTGAAGAGGAACCCGCTCCTTTTCCCTGCTCTCAAAGGGGACCGCTTCCCGGACAGCCCGCTCCGCTGCACCATCCTTAAAACCCCTCCCTCCCCCAACCCCTTCCTCGGCACCGTTGCCTCAACTTAGCTTTCAAGGGGCCGAGAGTCTCAGTCCACCCATCCTTCAGAAGAACAAGCGCACGGTCAGCCCACTGCATCGGTCCTCCAAGGGCCAGGTGCCTTTTCATCACCTAAACAAAAACAACAAAAATACACACACAGCAGCCCTCTCAGCCAGCATCCCATCACTCCACAAGGACCTACCCCCGCAACGTCCCCCACCTCACGCGCGCCCGGCTGCTCCGCTCACCCGGCTGCTCCGTGCCCATTCCGGACGAGGACGAACGCCATCCCCTGCGGCCCCTAGAGATACCACAGGGCACACAAAGTTACCGTCGCTCCGCCAGAAAAGGAGGAACGAACCACACCAGCCCCGCGCCCCTCCCCTCTGCGACCCAGCTCACCTCAAACGCGCATCCAGGCCCAAAGGCAGCCGGCGCACAACCTGCAAAGCCAGAGACAAACGCTTCAACTGAGTGGCCGTACGACACCTTGCTCTCAAACAGCCGCCTCGCCTTCAAGCCCCTCACCTCTCGGACCTCTCGTCGGCACGCGGCGTCTCCCCTCCGAAGCCTGCGTGCAGCACCTGCAAGAACCCAAGCAAAAAAGGACCCGCTCACGTGCTGCGGGGAGTCTCAGGATACCCGCACAACCCCCCCCCCCCCCCCCATCTCAGACACGCACCTTTTCCTCGACAGCTCACCTGCCCGGCCTCCAGCAGATCCGGTTGCCATCTTGAGGCTCGCCCACCACCTGCAAGAGCCAAACGCACGTTGCTCGCAACCACCTGCAACGCGACCCCTCAGGACGAATCGCTACGCTTCAGCCCACCCGTCACCGCTCACCCCGTGCGGCTCCCCTCCGGTGCCCAGATCCCGCTCGGCTCCTCGCATGCGCCCAGAGAAAAACACCATAATGGACTCATAGAGCCAACAGCCACATCTTCCCTCCAGATACACCGCACACCAACTCACCTGCTTACAGCGCCGTCCTCCATCACCCTGCACGACTCCTCCCTCGGCACCTGCCAAACCGATGCCAAACAAGTCACCTGCATGCACAGCGACAGCTGAACCACGACGCAGGTCTCGATCGCACGTAGGAACACCCCTCGAGAGCCCAACTAGGGCGGCTCTTAAACATGAGCACAATACATCAAACATTAAGCCCAGCACACAGACAAGCCAGAACACCCTTGACATGCTACCTGCTCAGCTAAGACTCTAGCTCCCTCCCCCAGACACCTACGGTTGTTCCCTGGGGGCCCACAAAACCCAACAGGAATTACTTCCCTCACCCACCGACAACAGCCAGTCGATCCAAGACGGCTGCAAAATTCCTTCCCCCCCTCCCCCCTCCCAAAAGCCCGGGCGCATCCCCAGATGCCAGCACCACCCACCTCGCCCTGACTCTACATCCCCGGGCAGGGCGGCTCCAAGACAAACACAGAACAACGCTACACAGAACGCTACAAGCAATGCGCCCCGAAGGATGAGAGGCAGCTCTCGGAGAGAACGACGACACCCAGACGGAAACCCCCCGTCCGGCAAGACCGCCTGCGGGACCCCGACGGTGACGTCGGCAGGCCCTACGACAACGCCAGAGAACGCCGACAGCTTTGTGGCCCGTGACAAGAGCTTCCTCTCACAACCGAGACGACAGACTCGCAACCAGCCCGGCCTCAAGACCTAACCGCCTAAGGATGCAAGGAAGAAATGCCAGTCCCAAAAAACTCACAGCGACAGAGCGGCGCTGCTCACGCAGCCGGGAACGACGATGCCCAAGACGACCGTCCGAGACGCCAAAACGATCCACGCCCGAAGCTTGCGACGCCAAAACAGAAGCGCCCGATGGGCGCCGAGCCCACGACTAGGGCCTCGCCGGGCCCTACTAACGCTGCCGAGGCACCTGCCTGGCTCCTAAAGAACAAAGAGAGCAACCAAGACCCGAGGAAGGTCGGAGACACCCAACACAAAACACACACACTGCACAATAACGCACACAGCCTGGAACCGCCCTGCCCGGCACACGTTCCCGTCACATTGAAGAGGAACCCGCTCCTTTTCCCTGCTCTCAAAGGGGACCGCTTCCCGGACAGCCCGCTCCGCTGCACCATCCTTAAAACCCCTCCCTCCCCCAACCCCTTCCTCGGCACCGTTGCCTCAACTTAGCTTTCAAGGGGCCGAGAGTCTCAGTCCACCCATCCTTCAGAAGAACAAGCGCACGGTCAGCCCACTGCATCGGTCCTCCAAGGGCCAGGTGCCTTTTCATCACCTAAACAAAAACAACAAAAATACACACACAGCAGCCCTCTCAGCCAGCATCCCATCACTCCACAAGGACCTACCCCCGCAACGTCCCCCACCTCACGCGCGCCCGGCTGCTCCGCTCACCCGGCTGCTCCGTGCCCATTCCGGACGAGGACGAACGCCATCCCCTGCGGCCCCTAGAGATACCACAGGGCACACAAAGTTACCGTCGCTCCGCCAGAAAAGGAGGAACGAACCACACCAGCCCCGCGCCCCTCCCCTCTGCGACCCAGCTCACCTCAAACGCGCATCCAGGCCCAAAGGCAGCCGGCGCACAACCTGCAAAGCCAGAGACAAACGCTTCAACTGAGTGGCCGTACGACACCTTGCTCTCAAACAGCCGCCTCGCCTTCAAGCCCCTCACCTCTCGGACCTCTCGTCGGCACGCGGCGTCTCCCCTCCGAAGCCTGCGTGCAGCACCTGCAAGAACCCAAGCAAAAAAGGACCCGCTCACGTGCTGCGGGAGTCTCAGGATACCCGCACAAACCACCCCCCCCCCCCCCCATCTCAGACACGCACCTTTTCCTCGACAGCTCACCTGCCCGGCCTCCAGCAGATCCGGTTGCCATCTTGAGGCTCGCCCACCACCTGCAAGAGCCAAACGCACGTTGCTCGCAACCACCTGCAACGCGACCCCTCAGGACGAATCGCTACGCTTCAGCCCACCTGTCACCGCTCACCATAGCCTTCTCTGAAGTCTCATCACCACATTGTGTCTCTCCCGCAAAGCCTACATGGAACGTGCAAAAACTTAAGAAAGAAGATACATGCTACGATATTACCCAGAACAGCAACCTACCCACGCCGAATCCCATTCTCACACATCTTTTCTTTGACAGCTTGCCTGCCCAGCCTCTGTCAGTTCCAGCTGCCACTTTGAGGCTCACCCATTATCTGTAACACACAAGTAACAGAGGTCACTTTTACCTTCGCTATCAACACAACACCTCAGAAAGAACTGCTACTTCAGCACACCAATCACCTAGCTCAACTCCCCTCCTGTGTCCAGCTCACACTTGGCTCATTCCTTACTGCCTTCTAACTCCCCAAAACACACTGCAGAGTCATTCAGCCATCAGTCACATCTTCCTTCTATATACCACACACCGTCCTACCTTCTTACAGGATTTCCTCGGCTTTCCTATGTCACCCTGAACAACTCCTCCTCTGCCTCTGGAAAAAAAGGACATGGTAGAAGTCACCTGGATGCACAGAAATAGCTTAAACGATCCATAGGTCTTGCTGTCATGTAGGAATACCATGTAGAGCCCAACTACCACCTGCCATTAAAGGACATACGTTAACTCAAGCATTACACCCTATACACGTACAAACCTGAAGACCGTTAGCATGTACTCTCAGCTAGCACTCTAGCTGCCAGCTACAGTCATCTTCTTAACATCTACAAAATACTACTAAAGTTACTGACCTTTCCCATTGCTTTTGGCTATTGGCTCTGCACAAGCCTACACAGGGTTTTACAGAAGTCTATTGATATTAACTATACACTTGTATTGCTCTTCTTTTCTTAAAGAAACTGCATATATAGATTCCCATACATAAATGCATACAGAACACTCACCCTAACCCCTACCACATCTTATCAATACCCTTAACAGTTAATGTCAACACCTTCTAGATTACGCAAGAGAGTTTATGAAAATAATTTTGATTCAATAAAGTTGAGAATTTCAATAATAAAAAGAAACATACTCAAAACTAAAAAGAAAAAAATAACAGAACAACATACTATCAAGCCATCTTACCACACCTGAACCTCCAATGCAGTATTAGATAAGGAAAAACATATAAGTTTAGACACAAATGATCTTTCAAATTTAAATGCCACCAACCCTTATTGAGTTCTAAAAGCCTTACCTCTCACAAGCATCTGCATGGCTTTAAATATCAAAACATACCTATCCAAAAATATTTAAACAGCTCAAAACTTACAATTAAGTACAGGAACACCAAAGCACCCACACTGGAGAAACCCAGGAGGGAAGGGAGCTCCCTCACCAGAGGCTGTGGCTCTTATACCCCGGGCCCCGCCCACCAACCTTCCCACAATCACCTGGGAAAGGGGAGGGGTGAACCACCACAGGGTATAAAGGCAGCTGAAGGAACAGCAGGGAGTTTTCTCAAGTGCTTTATATTAACAGCATAGAAGAAGACAAAAAGAGTGGTTCTTACTGTAATTGTACTACTATTTGTTTTTCTTCACCTACATGTATTGCATCAGCAATGTGGCCAGGTAAGAAATTAAACTTCATTTTCCTGGGATGTATACAGGGGAAAAACCATGTCTTACTAATTTATATAGAAGAGCAGCTCCTGGATTATAATAGCACTATTATGACCATTAGTTCTATGTTTTACTTTTCTGTAAAACAGAAGAGTTATACCATTATGGTTCATTTCTAGCAAAACCACACATACTATCTACATACTAGCAGAGCTATAGTCTAGATATGACTGAATGGCAAAGTGAATTAAATCTCTGGTTCAAATGAAATTATTTTCTATAAATCACTGATAATTCAGAGTAATTTTGACACTCTGATTTCCTTAAGAGACTGATAGCAGTCTCAAAGGACAAAAATTTAAAAAGGGAAATACAGGAATGGTATCAAAAGTTATATGAAGTGTCCTAATGAGCATATAAGCAGCTAAATAAAGAATAAATGGGGAAGTGCAATAAAAACTCATTGAGACATGTGTTGCTAAAAATAGATCCAGGCTATTGATTCTCCAAGAATCTCAAGAGAAGATCAGAGCCACCCGTAGATATTTTTGGGGTACCAGATAGCAAAGAGAAACATACTATAAGACAGAAAACAAATTAATTACTGCGGAGTACAAAGATGGCTTTAGGAAAGGTTCTGGCAGAACAAGAGGCGTTGTCACAGGGATAGGAATAGTTTCTAATGGACCAGAGAAACTAAAGCAGTGGTGAGAATGCAGGAAGCTCAAAAGGGAATTGACCAAACTAACAGATATTCTTGGGGGAGCTGGAACAGGGGGCAGCAAAGAATTGAGGAAAGAAAAAAGTGATCGGGGTAACAGATACCGACTCAGGAATAGAGCTGGAGGGTAAAGAGGAGTGAAAAGTGCCCTTCTGAGCTAGAACAGGGCCCTGGGCTATCTCTATGAGGGGATGTCTCGTGGGAACTCAGCAAACGGAGCAGAGGAGTCCCGAGGGAGCCCAAGACACCAAAGAAGCCTTGGAGCGGGAGCCTGAGGAGAGTCTAGGAAAGGACTGTGACTAGGATAGAAGATGTCCTGAGGAAGGCAGAGAGACAGAAAAGTATTTGGGGATGTGACAATTACATCCAGAGGGCATCTGAGCTCAGTAAACACAACATGAGAAAGCCAGGGAACAAATAGAGGCACAAACAGAAGGAAGAAAGGACAGAATGACTGCTGTGCGCAGCATATACAGACTCAGGAAATCTTCAGATGGTGAGAGAGGGGTGTGAGTGCCACGGCAAAGCTAAAAGCGCGCAGAATGTGACCTCAAAGGGGCCGGTAGGTGTTGCGGTGCCCTGAGGGGTCCTGGGTGAGGCGCAGAGACAAAAGAATGCTCTGGGAAACGAGGATACAGTCTGGAGGGGTGTGACCAGATTACAGATCTTCTCAGGAGCTGGGGACCGGCTGGAGGTACCGTAGTCAGCAGACGGTATGCTAAGAGTGCTCCGAGGCACAAGCAAACCCGACGACTGGGTTCAGAGATAACAAGGGAAGACCAAAGTCTGCTACTGAGCTAAAACAGGGTTGTGGGACAAAAAGGGGCTCTCTGGACACACGGTGACTGGGAGCGGAGGGGTCACGAAAGGCTCGCGGGATAAGAGATTGAAAAGGAGAGTAAATGCTACCAAAATGCTGTGGAGCACAGGGAAGGTCTCAGGAGGCATCCTAGATGGCATAGAAAAGAAAAAGATTGCTCTTTTTTGGGAACAGATGTCTTGGAGAGGTGCGATTGTGACAACAATGTGCTGCTGGGGAACGTCTAAGACGGTGAGGTAAAAGGCCTATGAGGTAAAAGATGACATTTTAAAAGCTGCGACACTAACAAAAGACAAGAAATTATTCAAGTGTTAATACAGCCAATGGATAACATTAGGCAGAGGAGTTAAAAACTGATAGTAAAGAAATAGGGAAAAACATAAAACACCAAAGGCCAAGTGACTTGGAGATGTAGGGGAAAAAAAAAATCAAGTGCGGGATGTTAGAAAAACAAAGAGAAAAATGAAAAGATGGACAGGAAACTGAAACGGGAGCGGAAAGAAAGTTAAAATGCAGCAGTACTAATGAAAGACAAGAAATAATTCTGAGAAACAGCAAAGGGAATAAAAGTAGACAGAACATTTAGGAAGCAAGAGATTAGGAAAAGGAAGGGCAAAAATAGATAGGGACAGCCATCTAAAAGAGACAGCAAATTTTAAAAGCTGTGACGCTAAGGGAAGAGAAGAAATAATTTTAAAAAGACAGCAAAGGGAGAAAAATTGGCATAGAAAAGGTTTAAAAAGCAAGGGGGATTATGGAACTAAAGATAAAATTTAAAACATAGGGACAGCAAACAGATGGATGAAGAAAACTGGTGAAGTGATGGTGTTAAGGGAAGACATATACTTGAAAGAAAACAGAGCAAAATAAGCACAGGAAACGGGCTAAAGGAAGAAATCTAAAAAGTGACAGGGATTAGGGAAACCTAGAGCAAACTATTAATAATAGGGATGGAAAATAGAAAAATATTATAACAGCAAAGGTACTGCTACTAAGGACAAGAAATAACTAAAACAAAGACACCAGATAAAATTGTACAAAATTTTAGAGGAAAATACGATTCAAGAAATGAGGGAAAAAATTAAAAATAGCAACGGTCAAGTAAAATGGAAATGTAGAAAGTAAGTGGAAAAAGCAAGGTCATTAGTGAAATAGAAGAAATAACTTTTTAAACTTCCAAAGGAATGAGAGTTAACTTATAAATAACATTTAAAAAGGAAGGGCTTATAGGGAAATAAAAGAAAAAATTTAAACAGAGACTGTAACCTAGAAGGGAGGTAGAAAGGAAATGGAAAAAGCGAGGCCGCTAAAGAGAGATGAGAAATAATTTTGCAAAGACAGCAAAGAGAACTGAGGTTGCTGTAGAAAGAAAGCCTAGCCAGCAGTGCGTATTAGGAAATAAAGACAATCTTATGCAATAAGGACAGTGACCCAAAACAGATGTGAAAAGGAAATGTAAAAAGCGAGAGCGCTATGAAAAATAATTGAGAAGTAACACCGGCGAACGAGACAAAAGTAGGAAAGTTTAAAAGCCGAGGGATTAAGAGACAATAACAACTAAAAAATAGTAATAGAAATAAAACACAGACATAAAATTTTAAAAGTGATGGTGCTAAGGAAAGAGCTGAAAATGAACAAATGACCACAGTAAAGGTGATAATAGTACACAAAAAGAACACAATAAATGCAAGGGTGGTTAGGGTACCACTGGAAAAAAATTAAAAGGGATTGAATAAGGAGTTCATCTATCTCAAAGGGGGAAAAGCATTCTTCCTTGGGAATTTGCAGGGCTTAGGGAGGTGGCTTTAAGGGAGACTTGGAGGGGAAGGGATATAGCCAGGCTCGCTAAAGAAGAGCCTAGGGGCGGCATGCCGAGCTCGAGGGTGAAATCAATATCCCACCTTGAGCAGGTCTACCCCGATGCACACAGCATAGATGCCGTAAGGCAGGAGATAGAAGCTGTTGTGCAGCGGGATAGCTTTGATTTTCTTGCCATCGCAGACATCGCAGAATCGTAGAACGTTCTGGGTCAGAGGGGACCCACGAGGATTAGAGTCCAACTCCTTTCCCTGCACAGGACAGCCCCAAATTCACCCCATGCCTCTGATGGTGTTGCCCTAGTGCTACTTAATTATTGTCAGGCTTGGCGCTGTGCCTGCTTCCCTGGGGAGCCTGTTCCGTGGCCCTCTGAGTGAAAAAACTTTTCCTAATACCCACCCTAAACCTCCCCTGGACCATCCTCCTGCCGTTCCCTCAGGTCCTATTGTTGGTCACCGGAGAAAAATGATCGGCGCCTGCGCCTCCTCCACCCCTTGTGAGGAAGCTGCAGAGGGATATGAGGTCTCCCTGTCTCTAGGCTTAATAAACCAAGTGACTTTAGCTGCTCCTAGTACGGTTTCTCACCAGATGCGGTGGGATGCCTCGTACAATTCGAGTGCTGCGATGGATGGCTCTAATCTCTTACGAAGGGTTAGGCAAGGAAGGAGATGTGGTGGGGTGGCTCTGTACGTTAGGTAGTGTTTTGGTTGTAGAGAGCTCAATGACTGGGAGGATGAGGTTGACGGCTTATGGGTAAGGATGAGGGGAAAGGCCAATGAGGCAGATATCCAGCTGGGGGTCTGCTGTAGACCACCTGACTGCAATGAAGAAGTAGCTGAAGAATTCTACAGGCAGCTGGCAGAACTCTCCCAGTTGCTATCCCTTATTCTCATGGGGCACTTGAACTTACCAGATGTCTGCTGGAAAGAAAACGCAGCAGAGGAAACTGTCTAGGAGGTTCATGGAGCACGTGGAAGGTAACTTCCTGATGCAGCTGGTAAATGAGCCTACTGGGGAGGTGCCTCGACTGACCTGCTCTTTAGAAACAGAAGGACCGGTGGGAGATGTGGGGGTTGGAAGCCATTTTGCGCCTAGCGACTGCACCCTGATAGAATTCCTGATGCCTGGCAAAATAAGGAAGGGGGGGGCTGGCAAAATATATACTGTGGACTTGCGGAGGGCAGGCTTTGGACTCTTTGGGACACTGGTTGAAAGGGTTCCTTGGGAGGAAGTCCTGAAGGGCTAAGGGGTCCTGGAAGGCTGGACGTTGAAGAAGGAAATCTGGAAGGTGCAGAACCAGGTTGTCCCTGTGTGCAGTAAGACAAACGGGCAGGAAGATGACAGGCCTGGCTGAACAGAGAGCTTTTGCGGTGGCTCGGGGGGGCAGGGAAAGGAGAGTTTACTGCTTTTGAAGAATGGGTAGGCAAGTCAGGAACAGAACACAGAGCTTGTTATGCAAACCAGGAAGGCAAAAGCCCAGCTAGAACTCAACTGGCCACTGTTATTAGAGATGGCAAAACATGCTTTTACATATATGCTAACAGAAAGAGAGCCAAAGAGACTCCCCAGGCTCTACTGGGGGCCGGGGTGGGGAATGCTGCCACTGAGGACTAGACTGAGGTACTTGATGCCTTCTTGGCCTCAGTCTCTAGTAGACTGGCTGTTTATCACCAGGGTAGTAATGGTTCACCTTCAGTGCGCTCACCAGGCATGTACAGGATGACCAGGGGATCAGGCCCAGACACCGCAGGTTCTGCCTGACCAACCCAGTCTCCTTCTATGACCAGGTGACCCACCTAGTGGATGAGGGAAGGGCTGTGGATGTTATCTACCTGTACTTCAGTAAAGCCTTTGACACTGTCTCCCACAGCATTCTCCTGGAGAGGCTGGTGGTTCCTAGCTTGGACAGGTGTACTCCTTGAGTACAAAACTAGCTGGATGGCTGAGCCCAAAGAGTAGTGGTGACAGAGGTTAAACCAAATTTGTGGCTGGTCATGAGCGCTGTTCCCCAGGGGTCAACTTTAGGACTAGTCTTGTTCCATGTCTATATCAATGCTCTGAATGAGGGGACAGTGTGCCTTCAGTAAGTTTGCAGATGATACCAAGTTCGGCGGGAGTGTTCATCTGCTCGAGGGTAGGAAGGCTCTGCAGAGGAATCTGGACAGGCTGGACCCATGGCCTGACGTCAACTCTATGAGAATTAACAAGGCTGAGTGCCGGGTCCTGTGCTCGGGTCACAACGACCCCATGCAATGCTACAGGCTTGGGGAAGAGCGACTGGAAAACTGTGCGGCAGAGAAGGACCCGGGGGTGCCGGTTGACAGCCGGCTGAACGTGAGGCGGCGGTCTGCCTGGGTTGGCAAGGAGGCCGATGGGGTCCTGCCTTGTATCAGAAATAGCGTGGCCAGCAGGAGTAGGGAAGTGATCGTACCCCTGACTTGGCACTGGTGAGGCCGCACCTTGAGTATTGTGTTCCCTTTCGGGCCCTTCAGTACAAAAACGACATTGAGTAGTTGGAGTATGTCCAGAGAAGGGCAACAAAGCTTGGGGAAGGGTCTGGAAAACAAGTCTTATGAAGAGCAGCTGAGGGAACTGGGGTTGTTTAAGTCTGCAGAAGAGGAGGCTCAGAGGAGGTTGTAGTAAACTGGGTGTAGGTTCCTTTTCCCAAAGAGCTAGCGATTGGACAAGAGGAAATGGTGTCGAGTTCCATCAGGGAATGATCAGATAGGGTATTAGGAAAAATTTCTTTACCCAAAGAGTCGTCAGGTATTGGAACAGGCTGTCCAGAGAGGTGGGGCAGTTGCCCTCCCTGGAGGCGTTCAAAAGATGCGTATACGTGGCGCTGTAGGAGGCACGGTAGTGTTGGGTTGATGATTGGACTCAATGATACCACAGGCCTTTTCCAACCTTATTAACTCTATTAAAAAAAAAAGTCACCTTGATAAAATATTTTAAAAGCAATGGGGTGCATGACCAACAAATAACCCTTAAAATTAGGGATTGGCAGCTTCGTAAAACTAAACCTAGAAAAAGAATTTTAAAAGCAATGGAGTAAGGGTCAGACAGGAAAAAGTAAGAAATAGGGACCGCAAACTAAATCAATGAAGACAAACAAAATTGAAAAAGTGATTTAGTTGAGGACAGGCAGGAAGAAACAAACGTGGACGCGGAACTGAACGTAGACAGACAGCGCAAATGTAAAAATCAACGGGGTTCTGGCCATGTGGGTAGAAGTTAAATATCAAGAGAGGGAGACAGATAGATGGCCACAGAGAAAGGATGTAGGAAAAGCAAGCCGGGGCAGAGCAGAAGGAGTCACTGAAATGGAGATAGGTCGCTGGGTAGAGGCAGACCTAGAAATGCAATTTTTACAAGTAATAGGGAAGAAAAAAATAATAGCAGGTGTGGAGCCAGAAAAGGAGAGGTATAGAAAGGACACATAGAAGGTGATGGGGTGCAGGGCAGTGTTGGCAGAAGACCAAAAAGCTTTGGTGAGCTGTGCAGCCTGAGAAGGAGACAGAGGCAGGGACAGGCAAGGAGGCAGGCAGACACTGGGAAAAGCATAGCAGGGATAGGCCCAGATGCATGGGAGGAGCTGTGCGACTCACTGCAGCTCCTGTTGTGGGCAGGACAGCTTCACAGCCCTGAGGTTTCTCTCTCTCCCTCTGCCCCTTCCCCCTCCACAGTGCTGGCTGCCCAAACCATGCCCCTCCTGGAGCAGGAGGCGGGTACCCCGAGACTCCTCTCCGACCATGTTTCCTGGACACACAGGGGCCAACGCACATAGCCAGCAGAGCTGCTGATATCCTGTTACCTTGTGCTGGTGGCGTGCTCTGGCCGGGATGGATCCTTCCTTGCTCAATGACACGCTGTTCCTTGCTGGAGGCACCTGCCTGTGCAACACCCTTCCTTTCACTCCTCAGCCAGCTCCTGCAGGCAGGAGTGTCCAGGCAGCCCTCTCCCCAGCTAGAGCCCCTTGGCACAGCAGGGCCAGCCCTGTCCTCGGACTCACCGGCTGCATCCAACAGCACATCATCTTCTCCCTTGGACCCAGCTGCAGCCACTCACCCCGAAGCCCAGGGGCTGCAAACGCATCTGGGAATGCGCAGGAAGCAGCAAAGCCTTGTCCCTTCACGCGCGTCAGATATGGTTGCAGTGAGCTGGCTACCAGGGTCAGCACCCAAAAGCAGTGTGACAGAGGAAAAAGAATAAACAGGGAGGAAGGACAGAGGAAAGAGCTGGAACAAGGCACATGGAACAAGAAACAAAGAGGTGAAGCGTACAGGGCAGAACTGGCAAAAGAGCAACAACTTTTGGGGCACCAGAGAGGTAGGTGGACCAGAATCGGGGATTTGGGGGTGTATTAGTGCTGTGGTAGCAGCTCTCGCTCTGCGAGCGCAGCCCTGCAGGAGCAAGTCACCAACTGGGAGGATGGGCCTTGACTTGGAGCGGAAAAGGAAAAGGGATAAGGGGCAGCTTTAGAAAGCGCTTTTATAACTTCAGTACGTATGAAGGGGGGGGTTGAGCTTCTGAAACCGTTCTATAAATAGTGTTTTTCTTAGTGTTGTAAAAATCCTATATAGCAGAGATATTTACACTGAAGTATCTACTTAAATATATGTATATTTAGGGAATACATAGATGTTTTATAACTTAATATCTGTTTACACTAGCTATTGTGACTATATCTATATACATCTATAGAATATTTATGCATCTATTTAGACATACCGATCAACACTTTTATCAGAACTTCTATTTAGCTATCTGTTTAAACTTACATATATTGTCACTAATGTTACACTTCTCTATTAAGACTGAGATATCTACTTATCTCTATACCTGTTTATGCTTATTTTATTATCTTTATTTAGATTACATAGGATATCTAACAGAAGGGTTGGACTAGATGATCCCTGAGAACCTTCCAACCTGTGACCCTGCGGTAGGCTTATTATAGAACACACACTAAATTCAGATAGCTTTATCCAGGCAGACAACTTCTTATATATTTTGAAAACCAATATTAACTTATAAATAAAGAAAAAACCTTAAAAAAAACCTTTTACCTACTGTATAGTACAAAGAACTTTAAATTTTTTATATTCCAATTAGAAACATGTACAGGCTCTTAAAAATATAAAAAACTCGTATAGACATAAAATAATCTTTTTGTGCATTTTAAACTCTATAGAGGAAGGAATTCAAAATAGGAAAAAAAACCCTTTTCCTTTATTGCAATGTCACACACCCATACTTATAGTTTATAATATTTAATAATCCCCCCACGACTCTTTGGGGAGGGACCCCCCATTACACCCCCATCTGTAACAGGTTAGCAGGATTCCTATGCACAAAATTCACCCAACATATGATATTTCAAAAGCACAACAGTATTTATTGCTCTGTTAGAGCCTTGCAGAAGCAGTTACTAGCATATTGTTTTCCCCTCATCAGAGTCTGACCAACCCGACTATACCCGAGACACCGCCGAGCAGGACGGTGACTGTGAGCAAGGTCATCGTGGAGAAGGGAGGTAGGCGTGGCACCTTCAGGGTGTCCCCTGTGGTTCCCAGAGTGTGGTCTGTCTCCCCCCCCCCCCCCTCTGCTTTGAGCCACCCCTTTTTATACCCTCAGCAGATTCAAGGCAAAAGTACTGCCTAGACGTTGCTGCACGCGTGGCCGGCACATGCAACAAGGCCTGCCAGGTACGTGCTCTGCCAGCTAACGGCGGTTCTGGGGTTGCAACAACATATTGTGCAATGCCAATCCTCCTGCTTCCCCCCTTCAAGGTTGCGTTCTCACAGCTGTGTTCAGCTTGTGATTCTTCCACTGTGGCCCTACACTGACCACCATCTAAAATCCCTCACACACCATCCCCCCTCACCTGCTCCTCTGCTGCATCATTTCCCCCACACATAGGTGACATTAGTGTGCCCCGAGTAACAGGAAGCAAGCATGGGTGGGGACGTATTTACTGAGCATACCGAGATGCTTTCATCAAGATGTTGGAAAAAAAAATCTAACTATATGTCACCATATTAAAAAAATGGGAGCAGATGAAAATACAAACTGTTGTCAGCCTAAGGCATAGTATATTAGTTCAGTCAAAGGAGGTTTCTAAGTAAATGGATCAGCTTGAAACACAACATATCCTTTACAGCTTAAGTGAGTAGAACACTTAAACACTATTAACAGCTATTTATACTAAAAATCTGATCAAAATGGTACCACACTAAACATTCTTGCTGGTGTTAGAAAAAGCCTCATCCCTTCCTTACGGCACTGCCGCAGGGAGATAACCCTATGAGACTGCAGGGCAATGCTACAGTGTAACAAGAATCTATGCTTACCGATTCACCACCACAGCTACAGCTCTTCCGCTGCTGCTGCACATCATGCTTACTCAATGAAGCCCAAAGTGTCAAACCTAAAGGAATAAAATCAGGGGAACACAGCTGCCCTTCTGAAGGCAGGCTGCCTGGGGTGATGGGGGCAGCTGTGCGTCAGGGCGCAGGGCAGCCAGGCAGACCAGATGCCAGTGGCTGACCTGCAAAGGAGTTTTACACTGCTGATCCTTGGGCTTCATTGGCTCGTCAGCACCTCGCCTCTGCACTGCCAGGACCCTGCTCTGCTCATCCAGCATAAGCACAAGGCTTCAGCGAGCACACAACAGGAGAGCAGGGTAAGTGAGGGCATGTCACCAAGAAAAAACCCACACAGGAGAAAATCTCATGCAGGAGGCCCATTTCAGTGGAAGGGAGGGCACAGACACATGCAGAGGAAGGGTGGGGGAGGAGACAGACACTGCTGGACCGGGGCATGTCTGGGCAGACATGCCATGGGGAACGTGCATGGGGATGACTGACACCAGGGGGTCCCCCCAGGATAATCCACAACAGGCAACTCACCTGGGATAACGATCCGCTCCAGATAACTGACCCACTGCAGGAAACCCATTCCAGACAAGCCCCAGAAATGCCCTTCCAAATGCAGGTCTTTCACACCTAGTAATCCCCAAATTAGGATTTTCATGGTGTTTTTTTTTTTATAGGGTTGGGTTGGTCAATTATTGCTTTGGGGTTTTTTTTTTTGTTATCTTTGGGTTGTGTTGTTTTTGATTTTGCTGGGTTTCTTGGGGATTTGTGTTTTGCGTCCTTTTTCTTTTCCCCATAATATAAAACTTGGGGTTGTTCTTCAAAAATATTGTATAAAGTGGGGGTGTGTGTGTTTTTGAACCACAAAAATTGGTGATTGTCAGTTTGTTTTGTGGATGAGAGTGGCTGGTCCATGGGTTTCTTCATTTGGAGTTTTTTGTAGTTTTTTTTTGTGGTGTGTGTTTGTTTTGTCACTCCCCAGCCCACCTACCTGATGTGCAGAAAGCAGACTCCACAATCTGTAAGATTGTGAAGTAGGTATGTTTATTCAGCATGGGGGGTAGTCCCACCAAAGTCATGCGCACCTGTGTGATAGTTTGTCTTCCATTTATATAGTAAAGCATTACAGATACATACAATTTCCCAATACGCCTATAGATATGCATGACCTTTCCCCACGTCATATTAAAATTAGCCAAACAAGTAGTTTCCATAAATCTTTCCCAACTGAGCTTGCACAGTGCCTCCTCGTGGTGGTGATCAGGGGTAGTAAAGATGAAGGCTGCTGGCTCCTCTTCATCACCGCTAGTAACCTTTTGGTTTTGCGCAGACTCAGTTATCTCTTGACACTTGTCCAAACTACTGTTTTTACCTGGTTCTTTAGACAATTTTCTATCCTTCTCAGGAATTTGTCCTTCGCAAGTGGATTCCAGGCCTCCTTGCTAATTATTTTACACAGCAGCTAGATAAGCGTTCCGCAACAATTAACCTTCAGCTGGATAAGCATTCAGAGATAGAACAGTTAACGTCTGGTTTTGCATCTTAAGAGCCCCTTCCCCCTTTCATACCCCCCAGCCATTTTCTTTCTTTCCAGCTGCACAAATCCACCTGGAGTTGACTCTTCCAGTTTTCTTTCCCCCAAAACTGTTTGGGTTTTTGTTTAGTTTTTTCTGTTTGCTTCGGTTCCACCACCCCCCACCACTGCAGACCCAGACTCAAAAGGTTTGGGGTTCTTTTGTGCCCTGGCAGCAGCTCCCACTCTGCATGTGCGGCCCCATAGGGGAAAATCCCCATTTGGGGGAATCAGGCCCACACTGGGATAGGAAAAGGAGAAGGCGAGAGGGGCAACATTTGAAAGTGCATTTGTATCTTCAATTGATGGGGGGAGTTGAGGGGGGTTGTCAAATTTATAAATCCTGTGTATAAATAGGGTTTCTTGGCATTTTAAAAACCTTATATAGCATAGACATTTACACTTATGTGGTCTACTTACACATCCATATGCTTATGGAATACATATATTTTACACATATCTATTTAGATATGCTTAGACTTGGCTATATTTACACTTACACAGAATAGCTATTTACACATACCTGTTTAGACTTACATATCAATACATATATAGAACACCTATTTAGACTAGCTATCTGCTTACTTATACTTTTCTGACACTTTCATCTTTTTCAACTTCTCTATTTAGACATCTACTTACAATTACATGTATTTAGACTTATTTATTTCACTATATATATAATCTCTATTTAGATTAGACATCTACTTAGACTATGTAACACACAGTAAGTGTAGATGCTCACTCTAGTCAGACTTCCTTCTGACTTCCTGAGGTCCCTTCCAACCTGAGATTCTGTGATTCACCCCAAGAAGGGCACTAAACAAGGGAATCTGCTCCAACCTGCAGCTCATTAATAGTGCCATTTACAAAGGTACACACACCCACCCCCCAAAAAAAGGGGAGCTCTGCTAAAATCTAAAAGGTGGGGCAGCCCCCCCAGCCCCTGTCCGCAGGCTAGCGGCCACCCCACGGCAAAGCAGGAGCGTGCCAGAGGACGGTGTCACGTCTCTCTCGGGCTCTGCTCGGCCATGTTCCCGCACTGGGACAGGCTCCCCGGGGCGCCAAACAGCCCCGGTCCCTGGGGGCCCCGATTCTCCCCACCAGGCAGCCCTCGCGGCCGCACCTGCAGGGCACCCGCTGGAGACAGAGCCAGGAGCCTCCAGGCAGAGGGATGGCCCCTTACCTTCACCACGCTTAATGACCGGCAGGCAAACCCAGGCCAGGGGGCATCTCTTGAGCATCACGAGACACTTAGAAGACATCTGAAAAACAGAAATCCCAAACTATATTTCAGCACGTTAATAAAATAGCACAGAAGAAAATGGAGGAGCTCAGTCAACATAAGGGATAGGAAGGAAATTGAGCCGCAGCAAGATTCTAGGTAAACGGGTCATGTCAAAACACAACACATCCTTTAGAAGCTAGAGTGATTGGAACACTTGAAAATGGTATTAAGACTAACCGATACCATTTTGAACAGATTCTTCGCGTAACACTGAACGCTCTGGCTGGTGCTGGAAAATGTCTCATCCCTTCCTTATGGCACCGCTGCGGGGAGATAACCCCGTGAGGCTGCGGGGCAAAGTTGTACCGTAACCGGAACCTCCGCTTACAGATCCACCGCAGCAGCTACAGCCCTCACCCTGCTGCCGCACGTCTTGCTGCCTGGCTCCATGAAGCCTGAAGTGAAGCGTGTCAAACTTGAAAGAGTAACGTAAAAAATTAAGAATAAGTCTCAGTAATTCACTTTGTGCTGAGAAGGCAGGCACGTGTTTATGCACATCCAATATGAATGTCTATGCTATAAAAGCTTTTTATTTTCCTTCTGTGTTCATTTAACTCGCACAGCCGTTCACGCGCGCCATTCCATTATCTATCTCCAAAATACACAGTAGTAATGTGACTAGGGGGTTTTGACGTGTTATGGAGTCAGGAGGGACATCCGCCCAGCTGCCCTGCCCAAGAGATGCTGCTGAACTGCCAGGGAAACGCGCATCGAAAGCGAGACTGAAATAAAATACTTAAGAGCGCTCCCTCAAAATACTGGCAGGAAAAACACCCCCCACAACATTCAGTCGCCCCTCATTAAATATTTACAACAAATACCTACCTGCTTAAGCACACCTAAGAGCAGGACACAGACCAACAAAGGAGGAAGAGGAGCAGGCTGGAGACGCACAAAGAACCTGGGGCAGGCAGCACGACAGCGAGGGAGGAAAGAAGAATAGGGGCAGGAAGCTGGACCGAGCGCGATGGAGAAAGACAAGATAAGCGACAAGAACAGGGCAGAAAGGGAAGAATGAAGCCACGGGGACAGGGAGCCGAGACAGCCAACGACGGAGGGAAGGGGCCGGGGAGGGAACACCACAAAACAAACCACGGGGCTACGTGGTACAGAGCATGAGAAGGCAGAGAATTAAGAATTAGGGACAGGGAGCCAGAAAAACAACAACAAAACAACACCCAAAACAAAGGGAGATGGGGAGCAAAAGGAATCGCAATGCGTACAGAAAGAAGAGAGAAACAATTCTAAAAGAGGGTCACGGGGAAGCCAGAGACAGCAAGATGGAGAAAGGACAAAAGAATAGACACAGAGAGCTGGGCAGAAAGAGATGGAGAAAGGCTGAAGATCACACGGCCGACAGGGAAGAGAGAAGAGAGGGAGGAATTTTAAAAACAGGGGCAAGAAGCCAGAGAGAGGGAGAGGGAGGCAACACTAAAATGGGGACAAGCACAGGGCGGCGAGGAGGGAACCGATGAATAAGAACAGGAGACCAAAGAGAACACAACGTAGAATGGAAAAAAGGAACAGCGGCCCAACAGGGAAGGAGGAATTAAAGATCAGGCACCGGGAGGCAGACAGAGACAAATGAAGAAACAAGTGGGGGGGGGGGGAAAGAAAAAAAAAAAACAAAACCACAACAACAGCAATGGGCTACAAAGACAGACAGAGAGGGAAGAAATAAAACATAGCAGCAAGGAGCTGGACAGAGAGAGATGAGGACAAACAAATAGCACGGGTCTACGTGACAGAGAACGTGGAATTAGAACACAGAGAGAGGGAGCCGGACAGAGAGAGAGGCCGAGAGAAAAATCTAGACGGGCTACAGCGGGCAGAGGCAGGAATTAAAACCTAGGGACAGGGAGCTGGACAGAGAGAGACGGAGATCACAGGGAACAGCGGCGGGTGCAGGAAGAACAGGAATTCATGAATAGGGAAAGGGAGCTGGACAGAGAAGAACTCAGAAAGGCAAGAACAGTAGCAGGGTACAGAGCAGAGCAGACGAATTAAAAAGCGCGGCGGGAGCGTTGAGGCAGACAGAGAGAGATTAAGAAAAAAGTCACGGGCTACGTGGCAAAGCAGGAGGAATTCAGAAACGGGGATGGCAACCAAGGGAGAGTGAGCTGGTGAAGGATAACGGGCATTCAAAGTGAGGGACGGGGAGCTGGGAAAAGCAAGGCAGAGAAAAACAGAATCACAGAGAGAATCAAACAAAGCCAAAAAGAAGAAACTGAACAACAGGAACAGGTGTAACCAAAGCGATGACATCAACCAACCAGAGACGGTGTTCCATTACGGGAACATGGAGCGTACGAATCAGTGTATCTGTCGATCTGCATTTTAGTCACTAGGCGATCGTTAACGTCAACAGAACAACAGACAACGTGCTTCTGTCAGAAAAGGATGACAAAACGCGCTTTCGTGGAGCGGACTGAGAAAACTAGCCAAGACTGCCAAGATTAAGAGCCAAGAAGGCAAAAGGCAATTCTGGCAGGGGGAGATCGCGACCACCGACTCACGGACCACCACCGAGCCTGCGCAGTAATTTACATACGGAACGAGCAAGTTTGTACCGATCAGTAGACAGGACCATAATGAATGTGTACGAATACCTACAATTTTGATCTACAAATTGAACGGGAAAGGTGTGTGAGGTACGCACGCCACGAGGAGCGATCCCCCGTGCGTCTGGCGCCGTGAATAAACAACGCCTGCTCTTTAATACTAAATTGGCGTTGAGGAGTTGTTTCCGATTTTACCGCCTTTTTCGGTAACGCAGGGAGTCAGACCAAGAGGGCCAGAGAAAGACACAATACCGACAGGCTACAGGACAGAGCAGGAGGAATAAAAAATAAAAACGGAGCCAGAGCCAGGCAGAGAGAGGCGGAGAAAGAAAAAGTAGCCACAGGCTACAGGACAGAGAGAGGGAGGACTGAAAAGACGGGGAGGCAGGGAGCCACTCAGAGCGAGATGGAGAAAGAAGGTGCGGGGAGCGCAAAAAAAAAAATAAAAAAAAATTTTGCAGCAGGTAAGGAAAGAGAGGGGGCCAGGGGAGAGACAGGGAGGGCCCAGGATGCACAAGAGAGGCAACGGGGCCCCAGTGGCCCAGGACTCACCGCGACTCTCGCTCTCAGCGCTGCTGGCACAATTTAGCCGTTCAGATGCTTCTTTCCCCTCCTCTCCTCCCTGCCTCTTCTGCAGCTCCAGACTCTAGGCCGACCTCCACCTAAAGAGGATACATGGGTGTCTTACCGCTCTTACGAGATGAGGCTTCCTAGGCACGTAGCCTAGCTCGCTCGTGCCCTACACGCCCGTACCCAACTCCGGGTTACGCGTACAGACCCTGCGGTGCACGTTGGTGGCCTGTCCCGCTGCGGACTATGAAGGGGGATCCTTCCTCCCTCACCTGCAGGGACAGGCTCTCTCTTGCCTGCAGCAGGAAGGCAGCTGGCAGCCAGAGCGCGCCTTCAGTTTCTTCTGCTTTACCTTTCGTTGGCGTCTCCAGCTTCAGCCGAGGCAGCTCCTGTCCACAGCCGGGAAGGGCTCTGTGTGTCCCTTTTTGCCCCGGCGCTGCGAGGATGGCAAAGCCGGGCAGAGAGAAGCCACGCAAGCCTGAGACGGCCGCAGTCAACGGCATCCCCGGGGGAAGGACAGACAACCACGTCCTCAGCACGGTCTCTGGGAGAGGGAAAGAAGAAACAGCGACCGTCGTTACCGTCGATCGACCCTGACCAAAGCCTCTCCTTGCGCAGGGGCTTCTGGACACAGCGCCCCTTCCCCGCGCTACTGCTAAGGGCCCCTGCGCCGAGGGGGAATCCAGTGCGCTTGAGGGCCGGCTCGCTGCCTTCACGACAGGGCCTGGGGGCGGCCAAGGGCTACGCAGCACGCTTCAGGGGAGGGGCCGGGGCTGGGGGCAGGCGCACGGGGCAAGGGGGGGCCAGGGGAGGCTGAGCGGGAGCTCCGGCGAGCCGGGGAGGCGGCCATCATCTGCGCCCTGGGCAGGGGGAAAAGGTCCTCCTCCTTTCCCTCTTCCCTTCTGTCAGCTCCCGGGGAACTCACCGCTTCTCGGGGAGCGGCCGCACCTGGAAGCCCCCAGAAATCAACACGAATCCAACCCCAAAAATACACCGCGCGTCCCGTACGCGGCACGGCCGCCCGGCACCCGAGCACCGGAAGACCGCGCCTCCAGACACGCCCCGGCGAACCACGTGACAGGGCCGGCAGCCACTGCGCCAGGACTACGCCTCCCGGCACGCTCTGCGCCACAACACGGCCGCCCGCCAGCCACTGCGCCCCGCAAGGACTACACCTCCCGGCACGCTCTGCGGCACAACGCGGCCGCCCGCCAGCCACTGCGCCCCACAAGGACTACACCTCCCGGCACGCTCTGCGGCACAACGCGGCCGCACGGCCAGCCGGCAGGCACACCACCACAGCTCCCGGCACGCCGCCAGCCCGCCCTCCCCGCTCTCGGACCCTGCGGGGCACCGTCCCTCCCGCCGATGCACCCGGAAGCCCCACCGAGCCCTCAGCACAGCCTCGCTCTCCCCACCGCCCGCTCCGACCCGGCGCTGCCCCGCCGCAGCCCTCCTCGGGGCTTTACCCGGGACGCAGCGGTCCACCACCCAGCCCCCGCTCACCTCCTCCCTCGCTACAGTCGCAGCCCGCTGACGCTCGGCCACAGCTCCGCTCCGCTCCGCCCTCGGCTCACACTGGCGCCCCGGAGCCGGGCACCACCCCTTTTCCAGGGAGGAGCCGGCACCGTCAGCCCCACTGCCCGCACCTGGGGCCCCTCCATCCAGACCCCGCCCACAGCTGAGGCGCAGCAGCAACGGGGGGCCCCCTCCCCTCACCCCCACAGTGCACCACCTCCTCCCCTGGGCTCCATCACAGCCCCTTGCCCCACGCAAAGGCAGCGCAAACGCAGCCCTGAGGGCAAAGGAGAGGGCAGGTGTTTGTGCAGGCGCGCACGTAACAAGTCCCAGGAGCCATTCGTGGCTCAGGGTCCCCAACGCTCCCCCCCTGCCCCAAGGCCACCTCGGCCGCCGTTGCCGCAGCCGCACGGAGCTGGTGTTGGCTGGGATAGTGCTCATTTTCTCCACAGTAGCTAGGAAGGGATACGTTTTGGATTTATGCTCAAAACACCGTTAATAATGTAGAGATGTTTTGGTTCTTGCTGAGCACTGCTTCCACAGTCAGCGCCTCTTCTGGTTCTCTCAGTGCCTCACCAGCAAGTAGGCTGGGAGAGGACACAGCTGGGAAAGCTTTCCCAGCTAACTGACCAAAGGGATATTCCATACCATTTGACATCATGCTCAGCACACGCAGCTGGGGGAAGAAGGGGGAGTCCTTGGGGGGCGCGGGGGGGGGGGGGCTACGGCATTTCTCTCCCTACGTAACCGTTACACATGACAGAGCCCTGCTTTCCCAGAGGTGGCTCAACACCTGCCCGCCGAAAAGGAGGAGTGAATTAATTCCTTGCTTTGCTTCCACGCACAGCTTTTGCTTTACCTATTAAACAGTCTTGATCTCAACCCATGATTTTTCTCACTCTTACCCTTCCAGCTCTCTCCCCCAGCCCACTGAGGGTGGAGCGAGCAAAGCAGCTCCCTGGTGCAGAGTTGCCAGCTGGGGCTAAGCCACGGCACGCGCTTGTCCTGGTTTGGCAGGGAACGGACCGTCCGTCGCCTGGCTCCTGGAGCGACGGGCTGCTGGGCAGAGGGGGAGGCCACCAAAGGTGAGGAGCAGGGCACAGGACAGTAGGAGGAGAGAAGAGAAGAGCGGCATCCGGCTGGACGGGGGCGGGGGGGCGTGTGTGCGTGTAGCGAGAAGGCACGAGGCAGGGAACAGGACGGCCAGAGAAGGACAGGGAGCCTGACGGAGCTGGAGATAAAAGCAGCAGAGAGAGGGGAAGAGAGGCAGCAGAAAGAGGGAAGAGCAGGACACAGACCAACAAAGGAGGAAGAGGAGCAGGCTGGAGACGCACAAAGAACCTGGGGCAGGCAGCACGACAGCGAGGGAGGAAAGAAGAATAGGGGCAGGAAGCTGGACCGAGCGCGATGGAGAAAGACAAGATAAGCGACAAGAACAGGGCAGAAAGGGAAGAATGAAGCCACGGGGACAGGGAGCCGAGACAGCCAACGACGGAGGGAAGGGGCCGGGGAGGGAACACCACAAAACAAACCACGGGGCTACGTGGTACAGAGCATGAGAAGGCAGAGAATTAAGAATTAGGGACAGGGAGCCAGAAAAACAACAACAAAACAACACCCAAAACAAAGGGAGATGGGGAGCAAAAGGAATCGCAATGCGTACAGAAAGAAGAGAGAAACAATTCTAAAAGAGGGTCACGGGGAAGCCAGAGACAGCAAGATGGAGAAAGGACAAAAGCTACAGGCTACAGGGCAGAGAGGGAAGAATTAATGAATAGACACAGAGAGCTGGGCAGAAAGAGATGGAGAAAGGCTGAAGATCACACGGCCGACAGGGAAGAGAGAAGAGAGGGAGGAATTTTAAAAACAGGGGCAAGAAGCCAGAGAGAGGGAGAGGGAGGCAACACTAAAATGGGGACAAGCCACAGGGCGGCGAGGAGGGAACCGATGAATAAGAACAGGAGACCAAAGAGAACACAACGTAGAATGGAAAAAAGGAACAGCGGCCCAACAGGGAAGGAGGAATTAAAGATCAGGCACCGGGAGGCAGACAGAGACAAATGAAGAAACAAGTGGGGGGGGGGGGAAAGAAAAAAAAAAACAAAACCACAACAACAGCAATGGGCTACAAAGACAGACAGAGAGGGAAGAAATAAAACATAGCAGCAAGGAGCTGGACAGAGAGAGATGAGGACAAACAAATAGCACGGGTCTACGTGACAGAGAACGTGGAATTAGAACACAGAGAGAGGGAGCCGGACAGAGAGAGAGGCCGAGAGAAAAATCTAGACGGGCTACAGCGGGCAGAGGCAGGAATTAAAACCTAGGGACAGGGAGCTGGACAGAGAGAGACGGAGATCACAGGGAACAGCGGCGGGTGCAGGAAGAACAGGAATTCATGAATAGGGAAAGGGAGCTGGACAGAGAAGAACTCAGAAAGGCAAGAACAGTAGCAGGGTACAGAGCAGAGCAGACGAATTAAAAAGCGCGGCGGGAGCGTTGAGGCAGACAGAGAGAGATTAAGAAAAAAGTCACGGGCTACGTGGCAAAGCAGGAGGAATTCAGAAACGGGGATGGCAACCAAGGGAGAGTGAGCTGGTGAAGGATAACGGGCATTCAAAGTGAGGGACGGGGAGCTGGGAAAAGCAAGGCAGAGAAAAACAGAATCACAGAGAGAATCAAACAAAGCCAAAAAAGAAGAAACTGAACAACAGGAACAGGTGTAACCAAAGCGATGACATCAACCAACCAGAGACGGTGTTCCATTACGGGAACATGGAGCGTACGAATCAGTGTATCTGTCGATCTGCATTTTAGTCACTAGGCGATCGTTAACGTCAACAGAACAACAGACAACGTGCTTCTGTCAGAAAAGGATGACAAAACGCGCTTTCGTGGAGCGGACTGAGAAAACTAGCCAAGACTGCCAAGATTAAGAGCCAAGAAGGCAAAAGGCAATTCTGGCAGGGGGAGATCGCGACCACCGACTCACGGACCACCACCGAGCCTGCGCAGTAATTTACATACGGAACGAGCAAGTTTGTACCGATCAGTAGACAGGACCATAATGAATGTGTACGAATACCTACAATTTTGATCTACAAATTGAACGGGAAAGGTGTGTGAGGTACGCACGCCACGAGGAGCGATCCCCCGTGCGTCTGGCGCCGTGAATAAACAACGCCTGCTCTTTAATACTAAATTGGCGTTGAGGAGTTGTTTCCGATTTTACCGCCTTTTTCGGTAACGCAGGGAGTCAGACCAAGAGGGCCAGAGAAAGACACAATACCGACAGGCTACAGGACAGAGCAGGAGGAATAAAAAATAAAAACGGAGCCAGAGCCAGGCAGAGAGAGGCGGAGAAAGAAAAAGTAGCCACAGGCTACAGGACAGAGAGAGGGAGGACTGAAAAGACGGGGAGGCAGGGAGCCACTCAGAGCGAGATGGAGAAAGAAGGTGCGGGGAGCGCAAAAAAAAAAATAAAAAAAAATTTTGCAGCAGGTAAGGAAAGAGAGGGGGCCAGGGGAGAGACAGGGAGGGCCCCAGGATGCACAAGAGAGGCAACGGGGCCCCAGTGGCCCAGGACTCACCGCGACTCTCGCTCTCAGCGCTGCTGGCACAATTTAGCCGTTCAGATGCTTCTTTCCCCTCCTCTCCTCCCTGCCTCTTCTGCAGCTCCAGACTCTAGGCCGACCTCCAGCTAAAGAGGATACATGGGTGTCTTACCGCTCTTACGAGATGAGGCTTCCTAGGCACGTAGCCTAGCTCGCTCGTGCCCTACACGCCCGTACCCAACTCCGGGTTACGCGTACAGACCCTGCGGTGCACGTTGGTGGCCTGTCCCGCTGCGGACTATGAAGGGGGATCCTTCCTCCCTCACCTGCAGGGACAGGCTCTCTCTTGCCTGCAGCAGGAAGGCAGCTGGCAGCCAGAGCGCGCCTTCAGTTTCTTCTGCTTTACCTTTCGTTGGCGTCTCCAGCTTCAGCCGAGGCAGCTCCTGTCCACAGCCGGGAAGGGCTCTGTGTGTCCCTTTTTGCCCCGGCGCTGCGAGGATGGCAAAGCCGGGCAGAGAGAAGCCACGCAAGCCTGAGACGGCCGCAGTCAACGGCATCCCCGGGGGAAGGACAGACAACCACGTCCTCAGCACGGTCTCTGGGAGAGGGAAAGAAGAAACAGCGACCGTCGTTACCGTCGATCGACCCTGACCAAAGCCTCTCCTTGCGCAGGGGCTTCTGGACACAGCGCCCCTTCCCCGCGCTACTGCTAAGGGCCCCTGCGCCGAGGGGGAATCCAGTGCGCTTGAGGGCCGGCTCGCTGCCTTCACGACAGGGCCTGGGGGCGGCCAAGGGCTACGCAGCACGCTTCAGGGGAGGGGCCGGGGCTGGGGGCAGGCGCACGGGGCAAGGGGGGGCCAGGGGAGGCTGAGCGGGAGCTCCGGCGAGCCGGGGAGGCGGCCATCATCTGCGCCCTGGGCAGGGGGAAAAGGTCCTCCTCCTTTCCCTCTTCCCTTCTGTCAGCTCCCGGGGAACTCACCGCTTCTCGGGGAGCGGCCGCACCTGGAAGCCCCCAGAAATCAACACGAATCCAACCCCAAAAATACACCGCGCGTCCCGTACGCGGCACGGCCGCCCGGCACCCGAGCACCGGAAGACCGCGCCTCCAGACACGCCCCGGCGAACCACGTGACAGGGCCGGCAGCCACTGCGCCAGGACTACGCCTCCCGGCACGCTCTGCGCCACAACACGGCCGCCCGCCAGCCACTGCGCCCCGCAAGGACTACACCTCCCGGCACGCTCTGCGGCACAACGCGGCCGCCCGCCAGCCACTGCGCCCCACAAGGACTACACCTCCCGGCACGCTCTGCGGCACAACGCGGCCGCACGGCCAGCCGGCAGGCACGCCACCACAGCTCCCGGCACGCCGCCAGCCCGCCCTCCCCGCTCTCGGACCCTGCGGGGCACCGTCCCTCCCGCCGATGCACCCGGAAGCCCCACCGAGCCCTCAGCACAGCCTCGCTCTCCCCACCGCCCGCTCCGACCCGGCGCTGCCCCGCCGCAGCCCTCCTCGGGGCTTTACCCGGGACGCAGCGGTCCACCACCCAGCCCCCGCTCACCTCCTCCCTCGCTACAGTCGCAGCCCGCTGACGCTCGGCCACAGCTCCGCTCCGCTCCGCCCTCGGCTCACACTGGCGCCCCGGAGCCGGGCACCACCCCTTTTCCAGGGAGGAGCCGGCACCGTCAGCCCCACTGCCCGCACCTGGGGCCCCTCCATCCAGACCCCGCCCACAGCTGAGGCGCAGCAGCAACGGGGGGCCCCCTCCCCTCACCCCCACAGTGCACCACCTCCTCCCCTGGGCTCCATCACAGCCCCTTGCCCCACGCAAAGGGAGCGCAAACGCAGCCCTGAGGGCAAAGGAGAGGGCAGGTGTTTGTGCAGGCGCGCACGTAACAAGTCCCAGGAGCCATTCGTGGCTCAGGGTCCCCAACGCTCCCCCCCTGCCCCAAGGCCACCTCGGCCGCCGTTGCCGCAGCCGCACGGAGCTGGTGTTGGCTGGGATAGTGCTCATTTTCTCCACAGTAGCTAGGAAGGGATACGTTTTGGATTTATGCTCAAAACACCGTTAATAATGTAGAGATGTTTTGGTTCTTGCTGAGCACTGCTTCCACAGTCAGCGCCTCTTCTGGTTCTCTCAGTGCCCCACCAGCAAGTAGGCTGGGAGAGGACACAGCTGGGAAAGCTTTCCCAGCTAACTGACCAAAGGGATATTCCATACCATTTGACATCATGCTCAGCACACGCAGCTGGGGGAAGAAGGGGGAGTCCTTGGGGGGCGCGGGGGGGGGGGGGGCTACGGCATTTCTCTCCCTACGTAACCGTTACACATGACAGAGCCCTGCTTTCCCAGAGGTGGCTCAACACCTGCCCGCCGAAAAGGAGGAGTGAATTAATTCCTTGCTTTGCTTCCACGCACAGCTTTTGCTTTACCTATTAAACAGTCTTGATCTCAACCCATGATTTTTCTCACTCTTACCCTTCCAGCTCTCTCCCCCAGCCCACTGAGGGTGGAGCGAGCAAAGCAGCTCCCTGGTGCAGAGTTGCCAGCTGGGGCTAAGCCACGGCACGCGCTTGTCCTGGTTTGGCAGGGAACGGACCGTCCGTCGCCTGGCTCCTGGAGCGACGGGCTGCTGGGCAGAGGGGGAGGCCACCAAAGGTGAGGAGCAGGGCACAGGACAGTAGGAAGAGAGAAGAGAAGAGCGGCATCCGGCTGGACGGGGGCGGGGGGGCGTGTGTGCGTGTAGCGAGAAGGCACGAGGCAGGGAACAGGACGGCCAGAGAAGGACAGGGAGCCTGACGGAGCTGGAGATAAAAGCAGCAGAGAGAGGGGAAGAGAGGCAGCAGAAAGAGGGAAGAGCAGGACACAGACCAACAAAGGAGGAAGAGGAGCAGGCTGGAGACGCACAAAGAACCTGGGGCAGGCAGCACGACAGCGAGGGAGGAAAGAAGAATAGGGGCAGGAAGCTGGACCGAGCGCGATGGAGAAAGACAAGATAAGCGACAAGAACAGGGCAGAAAGGGAAGAATGAAGCCACGGGGACAGGGAGCCGAGACAGCCAACGACGGAGGGAAGGGGCCGGGGAGGGAACACCACAAAACAAACCACGGGGCTACGTGGTACAGAGCATGAGAAGGCAGAGAATTAAGAATTAGGGACAGGGAGCCAGAAAAACAACAACAAAACAACACCCAAAACAAAGGGAGATGGGGAGCAAAAGGAATCGCAATGCGTACAGAAAGAAGAGAGAAACAATTCTAAAAGAGGGTCACGGGGAAGCCAGAGACAGCAAGATGGAGAAAGGACAAAAGCTACAGGCTACAGGGCAGAGAGGGAAGAATTAATGAATAGACACAGAGAGCTGGGCAGAAAGAGATGGAGAAAGGCTGAAGATCACACGGCCGACAGGGAAGAGAGAAGAGAGGGAGGAATTTTAAAAACAGGGGCAAGAAGCCAGAGAGAGGGAGAGGGAGGCAACACTAAAATGGGGACAAGCCACAGGGCGGCGAGGAGGGAACCGATGAATAAGAACAGGAGACCAAAGAGAACACAACGTAGAATGGAAAAAAGGAACAGCGGCCCAACAGGGAAGGAGGAATTAAAGATCAGGCACCGGGAGGCAGACAGAGACAAATGAAGAAACAAGTGGGGGGGGGGGGAAAGAAAAAAAAAAACAAAACCACAACAACAGCAATGGGCTACAAAGACAGACAGAGAGGGAAGAAATAAAACATAGCAGCAAGGAGCTGGACAGAGAGAGATGAGGACAAACAAATAGCACGGGTCTACGTGACAGAGAACGTGGAATTAGAACACAGAGAGAGGGAGCCGGACAGAGAGAGAGGCCGAGAGAAAAATCTAGACGGGCTACAGCGGGCAGAGGCAGGAATTAAAACCTAGGGACAGGGAGCTGGACAGAGAGAGACGGAGATCACAGGGAACAGCGGCGGGTGCAGGAAGAACAGGAATTCATGAATAGGGAAAGGGAGCTGGACAGAGAAGAACTCAGAAAGGCAAGAACAGTAGCAGGGTACAGAGCAGAGCAGACGAATTAAAAAGCGCGGCGGGAGCGTTGAGGCAGACAGAGAGAGATTAAGAAAAAAGTCACGGGCTACGTGGCAAAGCAGGAGGAATTCAGAAACGGGGATGGCAACCAAGGGAGAGTGAGCTGGTGAAGGATAACGGGCATTCAAAGTGAGGGACGGGGAGCTGGGAAAAGCAAGGCAGAGAAAAACAGAATCACAGAGAGAATCAAACAAAGCCAAAAAAGAAGAAACTGAACAACAGGAACAGGTGTAACCAAAGCGATGACATCAACCAACCAGAGACGGTGTTCCATTACGGGAACATGGAGCGTACGAATCAGTGTATCTGTCGATCTGCATTTTAGTCACTAGGCGATCGTTAACGTCAACAGAACAACAGACAACGTGCTTCTGTCAGAAAAGGATGACAAAACGCGCTTTCGTGGAGCGGACTGAGAAAACTAGCCAAGACTGCCAAGATTAAGAGCCAAGAAGGCAAAAGGCAATTCTGGCAGGGGGAGATCGCGACCACCGACTCACGGACCACCACCGAGCCTGCGCAGTAATTTACATACGGAACGAGCAAGTTTGTACCGATCAGTAGACAGGACCATAATGAATGTGTACGAATACCTACAATTTTGATCTACAAATTGAACGGGAAAGGTGTGTGAGGTACGCACGCCACGAGGAGCGATCCCCCGTGCGTCTGGCGCCGTGAATAAACAACGCCTGCTCTTTAATACTAAATTGGCGTTGAGGAGTTGTTTCCGATTTTACCGCCTTTTTCGGTAACGCAGGGAGTCAGACCAAGAGGGCCAGAGAAAGACACAATACCGACAGGCTACAGGACAGAGCAGGAGGAATAAAAAATAAAAACGGAGCCAGAGCCAGGCAGAGAGAGGCGGAGAAAGAAAAAGTAGCCACAGGCTACAGGACAGAGAGAGGGAGGACTGAAAAGACGGGGAGGCAGGGAGCCACTCAGAGCGAGATGGAGAAAGAAGGTGCGGGGAGCGCAAAAAAAAAAATAAAAAAAAATTTTGCAGCAGGTAAGGAAAGAGAGGGGGCCAGGGGAGAGACAGGGAGGGCCCCAGGATGCACAAGAGAGGCAACGGGGCCCCAGTGGCCCAGGACTCACCGCGACTCTCGCTCTCAGCGCTGCTGGCACAATTTAGCCGTTCAGATGCTTCTTTCCCCTCCTCTCCTCCCTGCCTCTTCTGCAGCTCCAGACTCTAGGCCGACCTCCAGCTAAAGAGGATACATGGGTGTCTTACCGCTCTTACGAGATGAGGCTTCCTAGGCACGTAGCCTAGCTCGCTCGTGCCCTACACGCCCGTACCCAACTCCGGGTTACGCGTACAGACCCTGCGGTGCACGTTGGTGGCCTGTCCCGCTGCGGACTATGAAGGGGGATCCTTCCTCCCTCACCTGCAGGGACAGGCTCTCTCTTGCCTGCAGCAGGAAGGCAGCTGGCAGCCAGAGCGCGCCTTCAGTTTCTTCTGCTTTACCTTTCGTTGGCGTCTCCAGCTTCAGCCGAGGCAGCTCCTGTCCACAGCCGGGAAGGGCTCTGTGTGTCCCTTTTTGCCCCGGCGCTGCGAGGATGGCAAAGCCGGGCAGAGAGAAGCCACGCAAGCCTGAGACGGCCGCAGTCAACGGCATCCCCGGGGGAAGGACAGACAACCACGTCCTCAGCACGGTCTCTGGGAGAGGGAAAGAAGAAACAGCGACCGTCGTTACCGTCGATCGACCCTGACCAAAGCCTCTCCTTGCGCAGGGGCTTCTGGACACAGCGCCCCTTCCCCGCGCTACTGCTAAGGGCCCCTGCGCCGAGGGGGAATCCAGTGCGCTTGAGGGCCGGCTCGCTGCCTTCACGACAGGGCCTGGGGGCGGCCAAGGGCTACGCAGCACGCTTCAGGGGAGGGGCCGGGGCTGGGGGCAGGCGCACGGGGCAAGGGGGGGCCAGGGGAGGCTGAGCGGGAGCTCCGGCGAGCCGGGGAGGCGGCCATCATCTGCGCCCTGGCCAGGGGGAAAAGGTCCTCCTCCTTTCCCTCTTCCCTTCTGTCAGCTCCCGGGGAACTCACCGCTTCTCGGGGAGCGGCCGCACCTGGAAGCCCCCAGAAATCAACACGAATCCAACCCCAAAAATACACCGCGCGGCACGGCCGCCCGGCACCCGAGCACCGGAAGACCGCGCCTCCAGACACGCCCCGGCGAACCACGTGACAGGGCCGGCAGCCACTGCGCCAGGACTACGCCTCCCGGCACGCTCTGCGGCACAACACGGCCGCCCGCCAGCCACTGCGCCCCACAAGGACTACACCTCCCGGCACGCCGCCAGCCCGCCCTCCCCGCTCTCGGACCCTGCGGGGCACCGTCCCTCCCGCCGATGCACCCGGAAGCCCCACCGAGCCCTCAGCACAGCCTCGCTCTCCCCACCGCCCGCTCCGACCCGGCGCTGCCCCGCCGCAGCCCTCCTCGGGGCTTTACCCGGGACGCAGCGCTCCACCACCCAAGCCCCCGCTCACCTCCTCCCTCGCTACAGTCGCAGCCCGCTGACGCTCGGCCACAGCTCCGCTCCGCTCCGCTCCGCCCTCGGCTCACACTGGCCCCCCGGAGCCGGGCACCACCCCTTTTCCAGGGAGGAGCCGGCACCGTCAGCCCCACTGCCCGCACCTGGGGCCCCTCCATCCAGACCCCGCCCACAGCTGAGGCGCAGCAGCAACGGGGGGCCCCCTCCCCTCACCCCCACAGTGCACCACCTCCTCCCCTGGGCTCCATCACAGCCCCTTGCCCCACGCAAAGGCAGCGCAAACGCAGCCCTGAGGGCAAAGGAGAGGGCAGGTGTTTGTGCAGGCGCGCACGTAACAAGTCCCAGGAGCCATTCGTGGCTCAGGGTCCCCAACGCTCCCCCCCTGCCCCAAGGCCACCTCGGCCGCCGTTGCCGCAGCCGCACGGAGCTGGTGTTGGCTGGGATAGTGCTCATTTTCTCCACAGTAGCTAGGAAGGGATACGTTTTGGATTTATGCTCAAAACACCGTTAATAATGTAGAGATGTTTTGGTTCTTGCTGAGCACTGCTTCCACAGTCAGCGCCTCTTCTGGTTCTCTCAGTGCCCCACCAGCAAGTAGGCTGGGAGAGGACACAGCTGGGAAAGCTTTCCCAGCTAACTGACCAAAGGGATATTCCATACCATTTGACATCATGCTCAGCACACGCAGCTGGGGGAAGAAGGGGGAGTCCTTGGGGGGCGCGGGGGGGGGGGGCTACGGCATTTCTCTCCCTAAGTAACCGTTACACATGACAGAGCCCTGCTTTCCCAGAGGTGGCTCAACACCTGCCCGCCGAAAAGGAGGAGTGAATTAATTCCTTGCTTTGCTTCCACGCACAGCTTTTGCTTTACCTATTAAACAGTCTTGATCTCAACCCATGATTTTTCTCACTCTTACCCTTCCAGCTCTCTCCCCCAGCCCACTGAGGGTGGAGCGAGCAAAGCAGCTCCCTGGTGCAGAGTTGCCAGCTGGGGCTAAGCCACGGCACGCGCTTGTCCTGGTTTGGCAGGGAACGGACCGTCCGTCGCCTGGCTGCTGGGCAGAGGGGGAGGCCACCAAAGGTGAGGAGCAGGGCACAGGACAGTAGGAAGAGAGAAGAGAAGAGCGGCATCCGGCTGGACGGGGGCGGGGGGGCGTGTGTGCGTGTAGCGAGAAGGCACGAGGCAGGGAACAGGACGGCCAGAGAAGGACAGGGAGCCTGACGGAGCTGGAGATAAAAGCAGCAGAGAGAGGGGAAGAGAGGCAGCAGAAAGAGGGAAGAGCAGGACACAGACCAACGAAGGAGGAAGAGGAGCAGGCTGGAGACGCACAAAGAACCTGGGGCAGGCAGCACGACAGCGAGGGAGGAAAGAAGAATAGGGGCAGGAAGCTGGACCGAGCGCGATGGAGAAAGACAAGATAAGCGACAAGAACAGGGCAGAAAGGGAAGAATGAAGCCACGGGGACAGGGAGCCGAGACAGCCAACGACGGAGGGAAGGGGCCGGGGAGGGAACACCACAAAACAAACCACGGGGCTACGTGGTACAGAGCATGAGAAGGCAGAGAATTAAGAATTAGGGACAGGGAGCCAGAAAAACAACAACAAAACAACACCCAAAACAAAGGGAGATGGGGAGCAAAAGGAATCGCAATGCGTACAGAAAGAAGAGAGAAACAATTCTAAAAGAGGGTCACGGGGAAGCCAGAGACAGCAAGATGGAGAAAGGACAAAAGCTACAGGCTACAGGGCAGAGAGGGAAGAATTAATGAATAGACACAGAGAGCTGGGCAGAAAGAGATGGAGAAAGGCTGAAGATCACACGGCCGACAGGGAAGAGAGAAGAGAGGGAGGAATTTTAAAAACAGGGGCAAGAAGCCAGAGAGAGGGAGAGGGAGGCAACACTAAAATGGGGACAAGCCACAGGGCGGCGAGGAGGGAACCGATGAATAAGAACAGGAGACCAAAGAGAACACAACGTAGAATGGAAAAAAGGAACAGCGGCCCAACAGGGAAGGAGGAATTAAAGATCAGGCACCGGGAGGCAGACAGAGACAAATGAAGAAACAAGTGGGGGGGGGGGGAAAGAAAAAAAAAAACAAAACCACAACAACAGCAATGGGCTACAAAGACAGACAGAGAGGGAAGAAATAAAACATAGCAGCAAGGAGCTGGACAGAGAGAGATGAGGACAAACAAATAGCACGGGTCTACGTGACAGAGAACGTGGAATTAGAACACAGAGAGAGGGAGCCGGACAGAGAGAGAGGCCGAGAGAAAAATCTAGACGGGCTACAGCGGGCAGAGGCAGGAATTAAAACCTAGGGACAGGGAGCTGGACAGAGAGAGACGGAGATCACAGGGAACAGCGGCGGGTGCAGGAAGAACAGGAATTCATGAATAGGGAAAGGGAGCTGGACAGAGAAGAACTCAGAAAGGCAAGAACAGTAGCAGGGTACAGAGCAGAGCAGACGAATTAAAAAGCGCGGCGGGAGCGTTGAGGCAGACAGAGAGAGATTAAGAAAAAAGTCACGGGCTACGTGGCAAAGCAGGAGGAATTCAGAAACGGGGATGGCAACCAAGGGAGAGTGAGCTGGTGAAGGATAACGGGCATTCAAAGTGAGGGACGGGGAGCTGGGAAAAGCAAGGCAGAGAAAAACAGAATCACAGAGAGAATCAAACAAAGCCAAAAAAGAAGAAACTGAACAACAGGAACAGGTGTAACCAAAGCGATGACATCAACCAACCAGAGACGGTGTTCCATTACGGGAACATGGAGCGTACGAATCAGTGTATCTGTCGATCTGCATTTTAGTCACTAGGCGATCGTTAACGTCAACAGAACAACAGACAACGTGCTTCTGTCAGAAAAGGATGACAAAACGCGCTTTCGTGGAGCGGACTGAGAAAACTAGCCAAGACTGCCAAGATTAAGAGCCAAGAAGGCAAAAGGCAATTCTGGCAGGGGGAGATCGCGACCACCGACTCACGGACCACCACCGAGCCTGCGCAGTAATTTACATACGGAACGAGCAAGTTTGTACCGATCAGTAGACAGGACCATAATGAATGTGTACGAATACCTACAATTTTGATCTACAAATTGAACGGGAAAGGTGTGTGAGGTACGCACGCCACGAGGAGCGATCCCCCGTGCGTCTGGCGCCGTGAATAAACAACGCCTGCTCTTTAATACTAAATTGGCGTTGAGGAGTTGTTTCCGATTTTACCGCCTTTTTCGGTAACGCAGGGAGTCAGACCAAGAGGGCCAGAGAAAGACACAATACCGACAGGCTACAGGACAGAGCAGGAGGAATAAAAAATAAAAACGGAGCCAGAGCCAGGCAGAGAGAGGCGGAGAAAGAAAAAGTAGCCACAGGCTACAGGACAGAGAGAGGGAGGACTGAAAAGACGGGGAGGCAGGGAGCCACTCAGAGCGAGATGGAGAAAGAAGGTGCGGGGAGCGCAAAAAAAAAAATAAAAAAAAATTTTGCAGCAGGTAAGGAAAGAGAGGGGGCCAGGGGAGAGACAGGGAGGGCCCCAGGATGCACAAGAGAGGCAACGGGGCCCCAGTGGCCCAGGACTCACCGCGACTCTCGCTCTCAGCGCTGCTGGCACAATTTAGCCGTTCAGATGCTTCTTTCCCCTCCTCTCCTCCCTGCCTCTTCTGCAGCTCCAGACTCTAGGCCGACCTCCAGCTAAAGAGGATACATGGGTGTCTTACCGCTCTTACGAGATGAGGCTTCCTAGGCACGTAGCCTAGCTCGCTCGTGCCCTACACGCCCGTACCCAACTCCGGGTTACGCGTACAGACCCTGCGGTGCACGTTGGTGGCCTGTCCCGCTGCGGACTATGAAGGGGGATCCTTCCTCCCTCACCTGCAGGGACAGGCTCTCTCTTGCCTGCAGCAGGAAGGCAGCTGGCAGCCAGAGCGCGCCTTCAGTTTCTTCTGCTTTACCTTTCGTTGGCGTCTCCAGCTTCAGCCGAGGCAGCTCCTGTCCACAGCCGGGAAGGGCTCTGTGTGTCCCTTTTTGCCCCGGCGCTGCGAGGATGGCAAAGCCGGGCAGAGAGAAGCCACGCAAGCCTGAGACGGCCGCAGTCAACGGCATCCCCGGGGGAAGGACAGACAACCACGTCCTCAGCACGGTCTCTGGGAGAGGGAAAGAAGAAACAGCGACCGTCGTTACCGTCGATCGACCCTGACCAAAGCCTCTCCTTGCGCAGGGGCTTCTGGACACAGCGCCCCTTCCCCGCGCTACTGCTAAGGGCCCCTGCGCCGAGGGGGAATCCAGTGCGCTTGAGGGCCGGCTCGCTGCCTTCACGACAGGGCCTGGGGGCGGCCAAGGGCTACGCAGCACGCTTCAGGGGAGGGGCCGGGGCTGGGGGCAGGCGCACGGGGCAAGGGGGGGCCAGGGGAGGCTGAGCGGGAGCTCCGGCGAGCCGGGGAGGCGGCCATCATCTGCGCCCTGGCCAGGGGGAAAAGGTCCTCCTCCTTTCCCTCTTCCCTTCTGTCAGCTCCCGGGGAACTCACCGCTTCTCGGGGAGCGGCCGCACCTGGAAGCCCCCAGAAATCAACACGAATCCAACCCCAAAAATACACCGCGCGGCACGGCCGCCCGGCACCCGAGCACCGGAAGACCGCGCCTCCAGACACGCCCCGGCGAACCACGTGACAGGGCCGGCAGCCACTGCGCCAGGACTACGCCTCCCGGCACGCTCTGCGGCACAACACGGCCGCCCGCCAGCCACTGCGCCCCACAAGGACTACACCTCCCGGCACGCTCTGCGGCACAACACGGCCGCCCGCCAGCCACTGCGCCCCACAAGGACTACACCTCCCGGCACGCCGCCAGCCCGCCCTCCCCGCTCTCGGACCCTGCGGGGCACCGTCCCTCCCGCCGATGCACCCGGAAGCCCCACCGAGCCCTCAGCACAGCCTCGCTCTCCCCACCGCCCGCTCCGACCCGGCGCTGCCCCGCCGCAGCCCTCCTCGGGGCTTTACCCGGGACGCAGCGCTCCACCACCCAAGCCCCCGCTCACCTCCTCCCTCGCTACAGTCGCAGCCCGCTGACGCTCGGCCACAGCTCCGCTCCGCTCCGCTCCGCCCTCGGCTCACACTGGCCCCCCGGAGCCGGGCACCACCCCTTTTCCAGGGAGGAGCCGGCACCGTCAGCCCCACTGCCCGCACCTGGGGCCCCTCCATCCAGACCCCGCCCACAGCTGAGGCGCAGCAGCAACGGGGGGCCCCCTCCCCTCACCCCCACAGTGCACCACCTCCTCCCCTGGGCTCCATCACAGCCCCTTGCCCCACGCAAAGGCAGCGCAAACGCAGCCCTGAGGGCAAAGGAGAGGGCAGGTGTTTGTGCAGGCGCGCACGTAACAAGTCCCAGGAGCCATTCGTGGCTCAGGGTCCCCAACGCTCCCCCCCTGCCCCAAGGCCACCTCGGCCGCCGTTGCCGCAGCCGCACGGAGCTGGTGTTGGCTGGGATAGTGCTCATTTTCTCCACAGTAGCTAGGAAGGGATACGTTTTGGATTTATGCTCAAAACACCGTTAATAATGTAGAGATGTTTTGGTTCTTGCTGAGCACTGCTTCCACAGTCAGCGCCTCTTCTGGTTCTCTCAGTGCCCCACCAGCAAGTAGGCTGGGAGAGGACACAGCTGGGAAAGCTTTCCCAGCTAACTGACCAAAGGGATATTCCATACCATTTGACATCATGCTCAGCACACGCAGCTGGGGGAAGAAGGGGGAGTCCTTGGGGGGCGCGGGGGGGGGGGGCTACGGCATTTCTCTCCCTAAGTAACCGTTACACATGACAGAGCCCTGCTTTCCCAGAGGTGGCTCAACACCTGCCCGCCGAAAAGGAGGAGTGAATTAATTCCTTGCTTTGCTTCCACGCACAGCTTTTGCTTTACCTATTAAACAGTCTTGATCTCAACCCATGATTTTTCTCACTCTTACCCTTCCAGCTCTCTCCCCCAGCCCACTGAGGGTGGAGCGAGCAAAGCAGCTCCCTGGTGCAGAGTTGCCAGCTGGGGCTAAGCCACGGCACGCGCTTGTCCTGGTTTGGCAGGGAACGGACCGTCCGTCGCCTGGCTGCTGGGCAGAGGGGGAGGCCACCAAAGGTGAGGAGCAGGGCACAGGACAGTAGGAAGAGAGAAGAGAAGAGCGGCATCCGGCTGGACGGGGGCGGGGGGGCGTGTGTGCGTGTAGCGAGAAGGCACGAGGCAGGGAACAGGACGGCCAGAGAAGGACAGGGAGCCTGACGGAGCTGGAGATAAAAGCAGCAGAGAGAGGGGAAGAGAGGCAGCAGAAAGAGGGAAGAGCAGGACACAGACCAACGAAGGAGGAAGAGGAGCAGGCTGGAGACGCACAAAGAACCTGGGGCAGGCAGCACGACAGCGAGGGAGGAAAGAAGAATAGGGGCAGGAAGCTGGACCGAGCGCGATGGAGAAAGACAAGATAAGCGACAAGAACAGGGCAGAAAGGGAAGAATGAAGCCACGGGGACAGGGAGCCGAGACAGCCAACGACGGAGGGAAGGGGCCGGGGAGGGAACACCACAAAACAAACCACGGGGCTACGTGGTACAGAGCATGAGAAGGCAGAGAATTAAGAATTAGGGACAGGGAGCCAGAAAAACAACAACAAAACAACACCCAAAACAAAGGGAGATGGGGAGCAAAAGGAATCGCAATGCGTACAGAAAGAAGAGAGAAACAATTCTAAAAGAGGGTCACGGGGAAGCCAGAGACAGCAAGATGGAGAAAGGACAAAAGCTACAGGCTACAGGGCAGAGAGGGAAGAATTAATGAATAGACACAGAGAGCTGGGCAGAAAGAGATGGAGAAAGGCTGAAGATCACACGGCCGACAGGGAAGAGAGAAGAGAGGGAGGAATTTTAAAAACAGGGGCAAGAAGCCAGAGAGAGGGAGAGGGAGGCAACACTAAAATGGGGACAAGCCACAGGGCGGCGAGGAGGGAACCGATGAATAAGAACAGGAGACCAAAGAGAACACAACGTAGAATGGAAAAAAGGAACAGCGGCCCAACAGGGAAGGAGGAATTAAAGATCAGGCACCGGGAGGCAGACAGAGACAAATGAAGAAACAAGTGGGGGGGGGGGGAAAGAAAAAAAAAAACAAAACCACAACAACAGCAATGGGCTACAAAGACAGACAGAGAGGGAAGAAATAAAACATAGCAGCAAGGAGCTGGACAGAGAGAGATGAGGACAAACAAATAGCACGGGTCTACGTGACAGAGAACGTGGAATTAGAACACAGAGAGAGGGAGCCGGACAGAGAGAGAGGCCGAGAGAAAAATCTAGACGGGCTACAGCGGGCAGAGGCAGGAATTAAAACCTAGGGACAGGGAGCTGGACAGAGAGAGACGGAGATCACAGGGAACAGCGGCGGGTGCAGGAAGAACAGGAATTCATGAATAGGGAAAGGGAGCTGGACAGAGAAGAACTCAGAAAGGCAAGAACAGTAGCAGGGTACAGAGCAGAGCAGACGAATTAAAAAGCGCGGCGGGAGCGTTGAGGCAGACAGAGAGAGATTAAGAAAAAAGTCACGGGCTACGTGGCAAAGCAGGAGGAATTCAGAAACGGGGATGGCAACCAAGGGAGAGTGAGCTGGTGAAGGATAACGGGCATTCAAAGTGAGGGACGGGGAGCTGGGAAAAGCAAGGCAGAGAAAAACAGAATCACAGAGAGAATCAAACAAAGCCAAAAAAGAAGAAACTGAACAACAGGAACAGGTGTAACCAAAGCGATGACATCAACCAACCAGAGACGGTGTTCCATTACGGGAACATGGAGCGTACGAATCAGTGTATCTGTCGATCTGCATTTTAGTCACTAGGCGATCGTTAACGTCAACAGAACAACAGACAACGTGCTTCTGTCAGAAAAGGATGACAAAACGCGCTTTCGTGGAGCGGACTGAGAAAACTAGCCAAGACTGCCAAGATTAAGAGCCAAGAAGGCAAAAGGCAATTCTGGCAGGGGGAGATCGCGACCACCGACTCACGGACCACCACCGAGCCTGCGCAGTAATTTACATACGGAACGAGCAAGTTTGTACCGATCAGTAGACAGGACCATAATGAATGTGTACGAATACCTACAATTTTGATCTACAAATTGAACGGGAAAGGTGTGTGAGGTACGCACGCCACGAGGAGCGATCCCCCGTGCGTCTGGCGCCGTGAATAAACAACGCCTGCTCTTTAATACTAAATTGGCGTTGAGGAGTTGTTTCCGATTTTACCGCCTTTTTCGGTAACGCAGGGAGTCAGACCAAGAGGGCCAGAGAAAGACACAATACCGACAGGCTACAGGACAGAGCAGGAGGAATAAAAAATAAAAACGGAGCCAGAGCCAGGCAGAGAGAGGCGGAGAAAGAAAAAGTAGCCACAGGCTACAGGACAGAGAGAGGGAGGACTGAAAAGACGGGGAGGCAGGGAGCCACTCAGAGCGAGATGGAGAAAGAAGGTGCGGGGAGCGCAAAAAAAAAAATAAAAAAAAATTTTGCAGCAGGTAAGGAAAGAGAGGGGGCCAGGGGAGAGACAGGGAGGGCCCCAGGATGCACAAGAGAGGCAACGGGGCCCCAGTGGCCCAGGACTCACCGCGACTCTCGCTCTCAGCGCTGCTGGCACAATTTAGCCGTTCAGATGCTTCTTTCCCCTCCTCTCCTCCCTGCCTCTTCTGCAGCTCCAGACTCTAGGCCGACCTCCAGCTAAAGAGGATACATGGGTGTCTTACCGCTCTTACGAGATGAGGCTTCCTAGGCACGTAGCCTAGCTCGCTCGTGCCCTACACGCCCGTACCCAACTCCGGGTTACGCGTACAGACCCTGCGGTGCACGTTGGTGGCCTGTCCCGCTGCGGACTATGAAGGGGGATCCTTCCTCCCTCACCTGCAGGGACAGGCTCTCTCTTGCCTGCAGCAGGAAGGCAGCTGGCAGCCAGAGCGCGCCTTCAGTTTCTTCTGCTTTACCTTTCGTTGGCGTCTCCAGCTTCAGCCGAGGCAGCTCCTGTCCACAGCCGGGAAGGGCTCTGTGTGTCCCTTTTTGCCCCGGCGCTGCGAGGATGGCAAAGCCGGGCAGAGAGAAGCCACGCAAGCCTGAGACGGCCGCAGTCAACGGCATCCCCGGGGGAAGGACAGACAACCACGTCCTCAGCACGGTCTCTGGGAGAGGGAAAGAAGAAACAGCGACCGTCGTTACCGTCGATCGACCCTGACCAAAGCCTCTCCTTGCGCAGGGGCTTCTGGACACAGCGCCCCTTCCCCGCGCTACTGCTAAGGGCCCCTGCGCCGAGGGGGAATCCAGTGCGCTTGAGGGCCGGCTCGCTGCCTTCACGACAGGGCCTGGGGGCGGCCAAGGGCTACGCAGCACGCTTCAGGGGAGGGGCCGGGGCTGGGGGCAGGCGCACGGGGCAAGGGGGGGCCAGGGGAGGCTGAGCGGGAGCTCCGGCGAGCCGGGGAGGCGGCCATCATCTGCGCCCTGGGCAGGGGGAAAAGGTCCTCCTCCTTTCCCTCTTCCCTTCTGTCAGCTCCCGGGGAACTCACCGCTTCTCGGGGAGCGGCCGCACCTGGAAGCCCCCAGAAATCAACACGAATCCAACCCCAAAAATACACCGCGCGTCCCGTACGCGGCACGGCCGCCCGGCACCCGAGCACCGGAAGACCGCGCCTCCAGACACGCCCCGGCGAACCACGTGACAGGGCCGGCAGCCACTGCGCCAGGACTACGCCTCCCGGCATGCTCTGCGCCACAACACGGCCGCCCGCCAGCCACTGCGCCCCGCAAGGACTACACCTCCCGGCACGCTCTGCGGCACAACGCGGCCGCCCGCCAGCCACTGCGCCCCACAAGGACTACACCTCCCGGCACGCTCTGCGGCACAACGCGGCCGCCCGCCAGCCAATGCGCCCCACAAGGACTACACCTCCCGGCACGCTCTGCGGCACAACGCGGCCGCACGGCCAGCCGCCAGGCACACCACCACAGCTCCCGGCACGCCGCCAGCCCGCCCTCCCCGCTCTCGGACCCTGCGGGGCACCGTCCCTCCCGCCGATGCACCCGGAAGCCCCACCGAGCCCTCAGCACAGCCTCGCTCTCCCCACCGCCCGCTCCGACCCGGCGCTGCCCCGCCGCAGCCCTCCTCGGGGCTTTACCCGGGACGCAGCGGTCCACCACCCAAGCCCCCGCTCACCTCCTCCCTCGCTACAGTCGCAGCCCGCTGACGCTCGGCCACAGCTCCGCTCCGCTCCGCCCTCGGCTCACACTGGCCCCCCGGAGCCGGGCACCACCCCTTTTCCAGGGAGGAGCCGGCACCGTCAGCCCCACTGCCAGCACCTGGGGCCCCTCCATCCAGACCCCGCCCACAGCTGAGGCGCAGCAGCAACGGGGGGCCCCCTCCCCTCACCCCCACAGTGCACCACCTCCTCCCCTGGGCTCCATCACAGCCCCTTGCCCCACGCAAAGGCAGCGCAAACGCAGCCCTGAGGGCAAAGGAGAGGGCAGGTGTTTGTGCAGGCACGCACGTTACAAGTCCCAGGAGCCATTCGTGGCTCAGGGTCCCCAACGCTCCCCCCCTGCCCCAAGGCCACCTCGGCCGCCGTTGCCGCAGCCGCACGGAGCTGGTGTTGGCTGGGATAGTGCTCATTTTCTCCACAGTAGCTAGGAAGGGATACGTTTTGGATTTATGCTCAAAACACCGTTAATAATGTAGAGATGTTTTGGTTCTTGCTGAGCACTGCTTCCACAGTCAGCGCCTCTTCTGGTTCTCTCAGTGCCTCACCAGCAAGTAGGCTGGGAGAGGACACAGCTGGGAAAGCTTTCCCAGCTAACTGACCAAAGGGATATTCCATACCATTTGACATCATGCTCAGCACACGCAGCTGGGGGAAGAAGGGGGAGTCCTTGGGGGGCGCGGGTGGGGGGGGCTACGGCATTTCTCTCCCTAAGTAACCGTTACACATGACAGAGCCCTGCTTTCCCAGAGGTGGCTCAACACCTGCCCGCCGAAAAGGAGGAGTGAATTAATTCCTTGCTTTGCTTCCACGCACAGCTTTTGCTTTACCTATTAAACAGTCTTGATCTCAACCCATGATTTTTCTCACTCTTACCCTTCCAGCTCTCTCCCCCAGCCCACTGAGGGTGGAGCGAGCAAGCAGCTCCCTGGTGCAGAGTTGCCAGCTGGGGCTAAGCCACGGCACGCGCTTGTCCTGGTTTGGCAGGGAACGGACCGTCCGTCGCCTGGCTCCTGGGCAGAGGGGGAGGCCACCAAAGGTGAGGAGCAGGGCACAGGACAGTAGGAAGAGAGAAGAGAAGAGCGGCATCCGGCTGGACGGGGGCGGGGGGGCGTGTGTGCGTGTAGCGAGAAGGCACGAGGCAGGGAACAGGACGGCCAGAGAAGGACAGGGAGCCTGACGGAGCTGGAGATAAAAGCAGCAGAGAGAGGGGAAGAGAGGCAGCAGAAAGAGGGAAGAGCAGGACACAGACCAACAAAGGAGGAAGAGGAGCAGGCTGGAGACGCACAAAGAACCTGGGGCAGGCAGCACGACAGCGAGGGAGGAAAGAAGAATAGGGGCAGGAAGCTGGACCGAGCGCGATGGAGAAAGACAAGATAAGCGACAAGAACAGGGCAGAAAGGGAAGAATGAAGCCACGGGGACAGGGAGCCGAGACAGCCAACGACGGAGGGAAGGGGCCGGGGAGGGAACACCACAAAACAAACCACGGGGCTACGTGGTACAGAGCATGAGAAGGCAGAGAATTAAGAATTAGGGACAGGGAGCCAGAAAAACAACAACAAAACAACACCCAAAACAAAGGGAGATGGGGAGCAAAAGGAATCGCAATGCGTACAGAAAGAAGAGAGAAACAATTCTAAGAGAGGGTCACGGGGAAGCCAGAGACAGCAAGATGGAGAAAGGACAAAAGCTACAGGCTACAGGGCAGAGAGGGAAGAATTAATGAATAGACACAGAGAGCTGGGCAGAAAGAGATGGAGAAAGGCTGAAGATCACACGGCCGACAGGGAAGAGAGAAGAGAGGGAGGAATTTTAAAAACAGGGGCAAGAAGCCAGAGAGAGGGAGAGGGAGGCAACACTAAAATGGGGACAAGCCACAGGGCGGCGAGGAGGGAACCGATGAATAAGAACAGGAGACCAAAGAGAACACAACGTAGAATGGAAAAAAGGAACAGCGGCCCAACAGGGAAGGAGGAATTAAAGATCAGGCACCGGGAGGCAGACAGAGACAAATGAAGAAACAAGTGGGGGGGGGGGGAAAGAAAAAAAAAAACAAAACCACAACAACAGCAATGGGCTACAAAGACAGACAGAGAGGGAAGAAATAAAACATAGCAGCAAGGAGCTGGACAGAGAGAGATGAGGACAAACAAATAGCACGGGTCTACGTGACAGAGAACGTGGAATTAGAACACAGAGAGAGGGAGCCGGACAGAGAGAGAGGCCGAGAGAAAAATCTAGACGGGCTACAGCGGGCAGAGGCAGGAATTAAAACCTAGGGACAGGGAGCTGGACAGAGAGAGACGGAGATCACAGGGAACAGCGGCGGGTGCAGGAAGAACAGGAATTCATGAATAGGGAAAGGGAGCTGGACAGAGAAGAACTCAGAAAGGCAAGAACAGTAGCAGGGTACAGAGCAGAGCAGACGAATTAAAAAGCGCGGCGGGAGCGTTGAGGCAGACAGAGAGAGATTAAGAAAAAAGTCACGGGCTACGTGGCAAAGCAGGAGGAATTCAGAAACGGGGATGGCAACCAAGGGAGAGTGAGCTGGTGAAGGATAACGGGCATTCAAAGTGAGGGACGGGGAGCTGGGAAAAGCAAGGCAGAGAAAAACAGAATCACAGAGAGAATCAAACAAAGCCAAAAAAGAAGAAACTGAACAACAGGAACAGGTGTAACCAAAGCGATGACATCAACCAACCAGAGACGGTGTTCCATTACGGGAACATGGAGCGTACGAATCAGTGTATCTGTCGATCTGCATTTTAGTCACTAGGCGATCGTTAACGTCAACAGAACAACAGACAACGTGCTTCTGTCAGAAAAGGATGACAAAACGCGCTTTCGTGGAGCGGACTGAGAAAACTAGCCAAGACTGCCAAGATTAAGAGCCAAGAAGGCAAAAGGCAATTCTGGCAGGGGGAGATCGCGACCACCGACTCACGGACCACCACCGAGCCTGCGCAGTAATTTACATACGGAACGAGCAAGTTTGTACCGATCAGTAGACAGGACCATAATGAATGTGTACGAATACCTACAATTTTGATCTACAAATTGAACGGGAAAGGTGTGTGAGGTACGCACGCCACGAGGAGCGATCCCCCGTGCGTCTGGCGCCGTGAATAAACAACGCCTGCTCTTTAATACTAAATTGGCGTTGAGGAGTTGTTTCCGATTTTACCGCCTTTTTCGGTAACGCAGGGAGTCAGACCAAGAGGGCCAGAGAAAGACACAATACCGACAGGCTACAGGACAGAGCAGGAGGAATAAAAAATAAAAACGGAGCCAGAGCCAGGCAGAGAGAGGCGGAGAAAGAAAAAGTAGCCACAGGCTACAGGACAGAGAGAGGGAGGACTGAAAAGACGGGGAGGCAGGGAGCCACTCAGAGCGAGATGGAGAAAGAAGGTGCGGGGAGCGCAAAAAAAAAAATAAAAAAAAATTTTGCAGCAGGTAAGGAAAGAGAGGGGGCCAGGGGAGAGACAGGGAGGGCCCAGGATGCACAAGAGAGGCAACGGGGCCCCAGTGGCCCAGGACTCACCGCGACTCTCGCTCTCAGCGCTGCTGGCACAATTTAGCCGTTCAGATGCTTCTTTCCCCTCCTCTCCTCCCTGCCTCTTCTGCAGCTCCAGACTCTAGGCCGACCTCCACCTAAAGAGGATACATGGGTGTCTTACCGCTCTTACGAGATGAGGCTTCCTAGGCACGTAGCCTAGCTCGCTCGTGCCCTACACGCCCGTACCCAACTCCGGGTTACGCGTACAGACCCTGCGGTGCACGTTGGTGGCCTGTCCCGCTGCGGACTATGAAGGGGGATCCTTCCTCCCTCACCTGCAGGGACAGGCTCTCTCTTGCCTGCAGCAGGAAGGCAGCTGGCAGCCAGAGCGCGCCTTCAGTTTCTTCTGCTTTACCTTTCGTTGGCGTCTCCAGCTTCAGCCGAGGCAGCTCCTGTCCACAGCCGGGAAGGGCTCTGTGTGTCCCTTTTTGCCCCGGCGCTGCGAGGATGGCAAAGCCGGGCAGAGAGAAGCCACGCAAGCCTGAGACGGCCGCAGTCAACGGCATCCCCGGGGGAAGGACAGACAACCACGTCCTCAGCACGGTCTCTGGGAGAGGGAAAGAAGAAACAGCGACCGTCGTTACCGTCGATCGACCCTGACCAAAGCCTCTCCTTGCGCAGGGGCTTCTGGACACAGCGCCCCTTCCCCGCGCTACTGCTAAGGGCCCCTGCGCCGAGGGGGAATCCAGTGCGCTTGAGGGCCGGCTCGCTGCCTTCACGACAGGGCCTGGGGGCGGCCAAGGGCTACGCAGCACGCTTCAGGGGAGGGGCCGGGGCTGGGGGCAGGCGCACGGGGCAAGGGGGGGCCAGGGGAGGCTGAGCGGGAGCTCCGGCGAGCCGGGGAGGCGGCCATCATCTGCGCCCTGGGCAGGGGGAAAAGGTCCTCCTCCTTTCCCTCTTCCCTTCTGTCAGCTCCCGGGGAACTCACCGCTTCTCGGGGAGCGGCCGCACCTGGAAGCCCCCAGAAATCAACACGAATCCAACCCCAAAAATACACCGCGCGTCCCGTACGCGGCACGGCCGCCCGGCACCCGAGCACCGGAAGACCGCGCCTCCAGACACGCCCCGGCGAACCACGTGACAGGGCCGGCAGCCACTGCGCCAGGACTACGCCTCCCGGCATGCTCTGCGCCACAACACGGCCGCCCGCCAGCCACTGCGCCCCGCAAGGACTACACCTCCCGGCACGCTCTGCGGCACAACGCGGCCGCCCGCCAGCCACTGCGCCCCACAAGGACTACACCTCCCGGCACGCTCTGCGGCACAACGCGGCCGCCCGCCAGCCAATGCGCCCCACAAGGACTACACCTCCCGGCACGCTCTGCGGCACAACGCGGCCGCACGGCCAGCCGCCAGGCACACCACCACAGCTCCCGGCACGCCGCCAGCCCGCCCTCCCCGCTCTCGGACCCTGCGGGGCACCGTCCCTCCCGCCGATGCACCCGGAAGCCCCACCGAGCCCTCAGCACAGCCTCGCTCTCCCCACCGCCCGCTCCGACCCGGCGCTGCCCCGCCGCAGCCCTCCTCGGGGCTTTACCCGGGACGCAGCGGTCCACCACCCAAGCCCCCGCTCACCTCCTCCCTCGCTACAGTCGCAGCCCGCTGACGCTCGGCCACAGCTCCGCTCCGCTCCGCCCTCGGCTCACACTGGCCCCCCGGAGCCGGGCACCACCCCTTTTCCAGGGAGGAGCCGGCACCGTCAGCCCCACTGCCAGCACCTGGGGCCCCTCCATCCAGACCCCGCCCACAGCTGAGGCGCAGCAGCAACGGGGGGCCCCCTCCCCTCACCCCCACAGTGCACCACCTCCTCCCCTGGGCTCCATCACAGCCCCTTGCCCCACGCAAAGGCAGCGCAAACGCAGCCCTGAGGGCAAAGGAGAGGGCAGGTGTTTGTGCAGGCACGCACGTTACAAGTCCCAGGAGCCATTCGTGGCTCAGGGTCCCCAACGCTCCCCCCCTGCCCCAAGGCCACCTCGGCCGCCGTTGCCGCAGCCGCACGGAGCTGGTGTTGGCTGGGATAGTGCTCATTTTCTCCACAGTAGCTAGGAAGGGATACGTTTTGGATTTATGCTCAAAACACCGTTAATAATGTAGAGATGTTTTGGTTCTTGCTGAGCACTGCTTCCACAGTCAGCGCCTCTTCTGGTTCTCTCAGTGCCTCACCAGCAAGTAGGCTGGGAGAGGACACAGCTGGGAAAGCTTTCCCAGCTAACTGACCAAAGGGATATTCCATACCATTTGACATCATGCTCAGCACACGCAGCTGGGGGAAGAAGGGGGAGTCCTTGGGGGGCGCGGGTGGGGGGGGCTACGGCATTTCTCTCCCTAAGTAACCGTTACACATGACAGAGCCCTGCTTTCCCAGAGGTGGCTCAACACCTGCCCGCCGAAAAGGAGGAGTGAATTAATTCCTTGCTTTGCTTCCACGCACAGCTTTTGCTTTACCTATTAAACAGTCTTGATCTCAACCCATGATTTTTCTCACTCTTACCCTTCCAGCTCTCTCCCCCAGCCCACTGAGGGTGGAGCGAGCAAGCAGCTCCCTGGTGCAGAGTTGCCAGCTGGGGCTAAGCCACGGCACGCGCTTGTCCTGGTTTGGCAGGGAACGGACCGTCCGTCGCCTGGCTCCTGGGCAGAGGGGGAGGCCACCAAAGGTGAGGAGCAGGGCACAGGACAGTAGGAAGAGAGAAGAGAAGAGCGGCATCCGGCTGGACGGGGGCGGGGGGGCGTGTGTGCGTGTAGCGAGAAGGCACGAGGCAGGGAACAGGACGGCCAGAGAAGGACAGGGAGCCTGACGGAGCTGGAGATAAAAGCAGCAGAGAGAGGGGAAGAGAGGCAGCAGAAAGAGGGAAGAGCAGGACACAGACCAACAAAGGAGGAAGAGGAGCAGGCTGGAGACGCACAAAGAACCTGGGGCAGGCAGCACGACAGCGAGGGAGGAAAGAAGAATAGGGGCAGGAAGCTGGACCGAGCGCGATGGAGAAAGACAAGATAAGCGACAAGAACAGGGCAGAAAGGGAAGAATGAAGCCACGGGGACAGGGAGCCGAGACAGCCAACGACGGAGGGAAGGGGCCGGGGAGGGAACACCACAAAACAAACCACGGGGCTACGTGGTACAGAGCATGAGAAGGCAGAGAATTAAGAATTAGGGACAGGGAGCCAGAAAAACAACAACAAAACAACACCCAAAACAAAGGGAGATGGGGAGCAAAAGGAATCGCAATGCGTACAGAAAGAAGAGAGAAACAATTCTAAGAGAGGGTCACGGGGAAGCCAGAGACAGCAAGATGGAGAAAGGACAAAAGCTACAGGCTACAGGGCAGAGAGGGAAGAATTAATGAATAGACACAGAGAGCTGGGCAGAAAGAGATGGAGAAAGGCTGAAGATCACACGGCCGACAGGGAAGAGAGAAGAGAGGGAGGAATTTTAAAAACAGGGGCAAGAAGCCAGAGAGAGGGAGAGGGAGGCAACACTAAAATGGGGACAAGCCACAGGGCGGCGAGGAGGGAACCGATGAATAAGAACAGGAGACCAAAGAGAACACAACGTAGAATGGAAAAAAGGAACAGCGGCCCAACAGGGAAGGAGGAATTAAAGATCAGGCACCGGGAGGCAGACAGAGACAAATGAAGAAACAAGTGGGGGGGGGGGAAAAGAAAAAAAAAAAACAAAACCACAACAACAGCAATGGGCTACAAAGACAGACAGAGAGGGAAGAAATAAAACATAGCAGCAAGGAGCTGGACAGAGAGAGATGAGGACAAACAAATAGCACGGGTCTACGTGACAGAGAACATGGAATTAGAACACAGAGAGAGGGAGCCGGACAGAGAGAGAGGCCGAGAGAAAAATCTAGACGGGCTACAGCGGGCAGAGGCAGGAATTAAAACCTAGGGACAGGGAGCTGGACAGAGAGAGACGGAGATCACAGGGAACAGCGGCGGGTGCAGGAAGAACAGGAATTCATGAATAGGGAAAGGGAGCTGGACAGAGAAGAACTCAGAAAGGCAAGAACAGTAGCAGGGTACAGAGCAGAGCAGACGAATTAAAAAGCGCGGCGGGAGCGTTGAGGCAGACAGAGAGAGATTAAGAAAAAAGTCACGGGCTACGTGGCAAAGCAGGAGGAATTCAGAAACGGGGATGGCAACCAAGGGAGAGTGAGCTGGTGAAGGATAACGGGCATTCAAAGTGAGGGACGGGGAGCTGGGAAAAGCAAGGCAGAGAAAAACAGAATCACAGAGAGAATCAAACAAAGCCAAAAAAGAAGAAACTGAACAACAGGAACAGGTGTAACCAAAGCGATGACATCAACCAACCAGAGACGGTGTTCCATTACGGGAACATGGAGCGTACGAATCAGTGTATCTGTCGATCTGCATTTTAGTCACTAGGCGATCGTTAACGTCAACAGAACAACAGACAACGTGCTTCTGTCAGAAAAGGATGACAAAACGCGCTTTCGTGGAGCGGACTGAGAAAACTAGCCAAGACTGCCAAGATTAAGAGCCAAGAAGGCAAAAGGCAATTCTGGCAGGGGGAGATCGCGACCACCGACTCACGGACCACCACCGAGCCTGCGCAGTAATTTACATACGGAACGAGCAAGTTTGTACCGATCAGTAGACAGGACCATAATGAATGTGTACGAATACCTACAATTTTGATCTACAAATTGAACGGGAAAGGTGTGTGAGGTACGCACGCCACGAGGAGCGATCCCCCGTGCGTCTGGCGCCGTGAATAAACAACGCCTGCTCTTTAATACTAAATTGGCGTTGAGGAGTTGTTTCCGATTTTACCGCCTTTTTCGGTAACGCAGGGAGTCAGACCAAGAGGGCCAGAGAAAGACACAATACCGACAGGCTACAGGACAGAGCAGGAGGAATAAAAAATAAAAACGGAGCCAGAGCCAGGCAGAGAGAGGCGGAGAAAGAAAAAGTAGCCACAGGCTACAGGACAGAGAGAGGGAGGACTGAAAAGACGGGGAGGCAGGGAGCCACTCAGAGCGAGATGGAGAAAGAAGGTGCGGGGAGCGCAAAAAAAAAAATAAAAAAAAATTTTGCAGCAGGTAAGGAAAGAGAGGGGGCCAGGGGAGAGACAGGGAGGGCCCCAGGATGCACAAGAGAGGCAACGGGGCCCCAGTGGCCCAGGACTCACCGCGACTCTCGCTCTCAGCGCTGCTGGCACAATTTAGCCGTTCAGATGCTTCTTTCCCCTCCTCTCCTCCCTGCCTCTTCTGCAGCTCCAGACTCTAGGCCGACCTCCACCTAAAGAGGATACATGGGTGTCTTACCGCTCTTACGAGATGAGGCTTCCTAGGCACGTAGCCTAGCTCGCTCGTGCCCTACACGCCCGTACCCAACTCCGGGTTACGCGTACAGACCCTGCGGTGCACGTTGGTGGCCTGTCCCGCTGCGGACTATGAAGGGGGATCCTTCCTCCCTCACCTGCAGGGACAGGCTCTCTCTTGCCTGCAGCAGGAAGGCAGCTGGCAGCCAGAGCGCGCCTTCAGTTTCTTCTGCTTTACCTTTCGTTGGCGTCTCCAGCTTCAGCCGAGGCAGCTCCTGTCCACAGCCGGGAAGGGCTCTGTGTGTCCCTTTTTGCCCCGGCGCTGCGAGGATGGCAAAGCCGGGCAGAGAGAAGCCACGCAAGCCTGAGACGGCCGCAGTCAACGGCATCCCCGGGGGAAGGACAGACAACCACGTCCTCAGCACGGTCTCTGGGAGAGGGAAAGAAGAAACAGCGACCGTCGTTACCGTCGATCGACCCTGACCAAAGCCTCTCCTTGCGCAGGGGCTTCTGGACACAGCGCCCCTTCCCCGCGCTACTGCTAAGGGCCCCTGCGCCGAGGGGGAATCCAGTGCGCTTGAGGGCCGGCTCGCTGCCTTCACGACAGGGCCTGGGGGCGGCCAAGGGCTACGCAGCACGCTTCAGGGGAGGGGCCGGGGCTGGGGGCAGGCGCACGGGGCAAGGGGGGGCCAGGGGAGGCTGAGCGGGAGCTCCGGCGAGCCGGGGAGGCGGCCATCATCTGCGCCCTGGCCAGGGGGAAAAGGTCCTCCTCCTTTCCCTCTTCCCTTCTGTCAGCTCCCGGGGAACTCACCGCTTCTCGGGGAGCGGCCGCACCTGGAAGCCCCCAGAAATCAACACGAATCCAACCCCAAAAATACACCGCGCGTCCCGTACGCGGCACGGCCGCCCGGCACCCGAGCACCGGAAGACCGCGCCTCCAGACACGCCCCGGCGAACCACGTGACAGGGCCGGCAGCCACTGCGCCAGGACTACGCCTCCCGGCATGCTCTGCGCCACAACACGGCCGCCCGCCAGCCACTGCGCCCCGCAAGGACTACACCTCCCGGCACGCTCTGCGGCACAACGCGGCCGCCCGCCAGCCACTGCGCCCCACAAGGACTACACCTCCCGGCATGCTCTGCGCCACAACGCGGCCGCACGGCCAGCCGGCAGGCACACCACCACAGCTCCCGGCACGCCGCCAGCCCGCCCTCCCCGCTCTCGGACCCTGCGGGGCACCGTCCCTCCCGCCGATGCACCCGGAAGCCCCACCGAGCCCTCAGCACAGCCTCGCTCTCCCCACCGCCCGCTCCGACCCGGCGCTGCCCCGCCGCAGCCCTCCTCGGGGCTTTACCCGGGACGCAGCGCTCCACCACCCAAGCCCCCGCTCACCTCCTCCCTCGCTACAGTCGCAGCCCGCTGACGCTCGGCCACAGCTCCGCTCCGCTCCGCCCTCGGCTCACACTGGCCCCCCGGAGCCGGGCACCACCCCTTTTCCAGGGAGGAGCCGGCACCGTCAGCCCCACTGCCCGCACCTGGGGCCCCTCCATCCAGACCCCGCCCACAGCTGAGGCGCAGCAGCAACGGGGGGCCCCCTCCCCTCACCCCCACAGTGCACCACCTCCTCCCCTGGGCTCCATCACAGCCCCTTGCCCCACGCAAAGGCAGCGCAAACGCAGCCCTGAGGGCAAAGGAGAGGGCAGGTGTTTGTGCAGGCGCGCACGTAACAAGTCCCAGGAGCCATTCGTGGCTCAGGGTCCCCAACGCTCCCCCCCTGCCCCAAGGCCACCTCGGCCGCCGTTGCCGCAGCCGCACGGAGCTGGTGTTGGCTGGGATAGTGCTCATTTTCTCCACAGTAGCTAGGAAGGGATACGTTTTGGATTTATGCTCAAAACACCGTTAATAATGTAGAGATGTTTTGGTTCTTGCTGAGCACTGCTTCCACAGTCAGGGCCTCTTCTGGTTCTCTCAGTGCCCCACCAGCAAGTAGGCTGGGAGAGGACACAGCTGGGAAAGCTTTCCCAGCTAACTGACCAAAGGGATATTCCATACCATTTGACATCATGCTCAGCGCACGCAGCTGGGGGAAGAAGGGGGAGTCCTTGGGGGGCGCGGGGGGGGGGGGCTACGGCATTTCTCTCCCTACGTAACCGTTACACATGACAGAGCCCTGCTTTCCCAGAGGTGGCTCAACACCTGCCCGCCGAAAAGGAGGAGTGAATTAATTCCTTGCTTTGCTTCCACGCACAGCTTTTGCTTTACCTATTAAACAGTCTTGATCTCAACCCATGATTTTTCTCACTCTTACCCTTCCAGCTCTCTCCCCCAGCCCACTGAGGGTGGAGCGAGCAAAGCAGCTCCCTGGTGCAGAGTTGCCAGCTGGGGCTAAGCCACAGCACGCGCTTGTCCTGGTTTGGCAGGGAACGGACCGTCCGTCGCCTGGCTCCTGGAGCGACGGGCTGCTGGGCAGAGGGGGAGGCCACCAAAGGTGAGGAGCAGGGCACAGGACAGTAGGAAGAGAGAAGAGAAGAGCGGCATCCGGCTGGACGGGGGCGGGGGGGCGTGTGTGCGTGTAGCGAGAAGGCACGAGGCAGGGAACAGGACGGCCAGAGAAGGACAGGGAGCCTGACGGAGATAAAAGCAGCAGAGAGAGGGGAAGAGAGGCAGCAGAAAGAGGGAAGAGCAGGACACAGACCAACGAAGGAGGAAGAGGAGCAGGCTGGAGACGCACAAAGAACCTGGGGCAGGCAGCACGACAGCGAGGGAGGAAAGAAGAATAGGGGCAGGAAGCTGGACCGAGCGCGATGGAGAAAGACAAGATAAGCGACAAGAACAGGGCAGAAAGGGAAGAATGAAGCCACGGGGACAGGGAGCCGAGACAGCCAACGACGGAGGGAAGGGGCCGGGGAGGGAACACCACAAAACAAACCACGGGGCTACGTGGTACAGAGCATGAGAAGGCAGAGAATTAAGAATTAGGGACAGGGAGCCAGAAAAACAACAACAAAACAACACCCAAAACAAAGGGAGATGGGGAGCAAAAGGAATCGCAATGCGTACAGAAAGAAGAGAGAAACAATTCTAAAAGAGGGTCACGGGGAAGCCAGAGACAGCAAGATGGAGAAAGGACAAAAGCTACAGGCTACAGGGCAGAGAGGGAAGAATTAATGAATAGACACAGAGAGCTGGGCAGAAAGAGATGGAGAAAGGCTGAAGATCACACGGCCGACAGGGAAGAGAGAAGAGAGGGAGGAATTTTAAAAACAGGGGCAAGAAGCCAGAGAGAGGGAGAGGGAGGCAACACTAAAATGGGGACAAGCCACAGGGCGGCGAGGAGGGAACCGATGAATAAGAACAGGAGACCAAAGAGAACACAACGTAGAATGGAAAAAAGGAACAGCGGCCCAACAGGGAAGGAGGAATTAAAGATCAGGCACCGGGAGGCAGACAGAGACAAATGAAGAAACAAGTGGGGGGGGGGGGAAGAAAAAAAAAAACAAAACCACAACAACAGCAATGGGCTACAAAGACAGACAGAGAGGGAAGAAATAAAACATAGCAGCAAGGAGCTGGACAGAGAGAGATGAGGACAAACAAATAGCACGGGTCTACGTGACAGAGAACGTGGAATTAGAACACAGAGAGAGGGAGCCGGACAGAGAGAGAGGCCGAGAGAAAAATCTAGACGGGCTACAGCGGGCAGAGGCAGGAATTAAAACCTAGGGACAGGGAGCTGGACAGAGAGAGACGGAGATCACAGGGAACAGCGGCGGGTGCAGGAAGAACAGGAATTCATGAATAGGGAAAGGGAGCTGGACAGAGAAGAACTCAGAAAGGCAAGAACAGTAGCAGGGTACAGAGCAGAGCAGACGAATTAAAAAGCGCGGCGGGAGCGTTGAGGCAGACAGAGAGAGATTAAGAAAAAAGTCACGGGCTACGTGGCAAAGCAGGAGGAATTCAGAAACGGGGATGGCAACCAAGGGAGAGTGAGCTGGTGAAGGATAACGGGCATTCAAAGTGAGGGACGGGGAGCTGGGAAAAGCAAGGCAGAGAAAAACAGAATCACAGAGAGAATCAAACAAAGCCAAAAAAGAAGAAACTGAACAACAGGAACAGGTGTAACCAAAGCGATGACATCAACCAACCAGAGACGGTGTTCCATTACGGGAACATGGAGCGTACGAATCAGTGTATCTGTCGATCTGCATTTTAGTCACTAGGCGATCGTTAACGTCAACAGAACAACAGACAACGTGCTTCTGTCAGAAAAGGATGACAAAACGCGCTTTCGTGGAGCGGACTGAGAAAACTAGCCAAGACTGCCAAGATTAAGAGCCAAGAAGGCAAAAGGCAATTCTGGCAGGGGGAGATCGCGACCACCGACTCACGGACCACCACCGAGCCTGCGCAGTAATTTACATACGGAACGAGCAAGTTTGTACCGATCAGTAGACAGGACCATAATGAATGTGTACGAATACCTACAATTTTGATCTACAAATTGAACGGGAAAGGTGTGTGAGGTACGCACGCCACGAGGAGCGATCCCCCGTGCGTCTGGCGCCGTGAATAAACAACGCCTGCTCTTTAATACTAAATTGGCGTTGAGGAGTTGTTTCCGATTTTACCGCCTTTTTCGGTAACGCAGGGAGTCAGACCAAGAGGGCCAGAGAAAGACACAATACCGACAGGCTACAGGACAGAGCAGGAGGAATAAAAAATAAAAACGGAGCCAGAGCCAGGCAGAGAGAGGCGGAGAAAGAAAAAGTAGCCACAGGCTACAGGACAGAGAGAGGGAGGACTGAAAAGACGGGGAGGCAGGGAGCCACTCAGAGCGAGATGGAGAAAGAAGGTGCGGGGAGCGCAAAAAAAAAAATAAAAAAAAATTTTGCAGCAGGTAAGGAAAGAGAGGGGGCCAGGGGAGAGACAGGGAGGGCCCAGGATGCACAAGAGAGGCAACGGGGCCCCAGTGGCCCAGGACTCACCGCGACTCTCGCTCTCAGCGCTGCTGGCACAATTTAGCCGTTCAGATGCTTCTTTCCCCTCCTCTCCTCCCTGCCTCTTCTGCAGCTCCAGACTCTAGGCCGACCTCCACCTAAAGAGGATACATGGGTGTCTTACCGCTCTTACGAGATGAGGCTTCCTAGGCACGTAGCCTAGCTCGCTCGTGCCCTACACGCCCGTACCCAACTCCGGGTTACGCGTACAGACCCTGCGGTGCACGTTGGTGGCCTGTCCCGCTGCGGACTATGAAGGGGGATCCTTCCTCCCTCACCTGCAGGGACAGGCTCTCTCTTGCCTGCAGCAGGAAGGCAGCTGGCAGCCAGAGCGCGCCTTCAGTTTCTTCTGCTTTACCTTTCGTTGGCGTCTCCAGCTTCAGCCGAGGCAGCTCCTGTCCACAGCCGGGAAGGGCTCTGTGTGTCCTTTTTGCCCCGGCGCTGCGAGGATGGCAAAGCCGGGCAGAGAGAAGCCACGCAAGCCTGAGACGGCCGCAGTCAACGGCATCCCCGGGGGAAGGACAGACAACCACGTCCCTCAGCACGGTCTCTGGGAGAGGGAAAGAAGAAACAGCGACCGTCGTTACCGTCGATCGACCCTGACCAAAGCCTCTCCTTGCGCAGGGGCTTCCGGACACAGCGCCCCTTCCCCCGCGCTACTGCTAAGGGCCCCCTGCGCCGAGGGGGAATCCAGTGCGCTTGAGGGCCGGCTCGCTGCCTTCACGACAGGGCCTGGGGGCGGCCAAGGGCTACGCAGCACGCTTCAGGGGAGGGGCCGGGGCTGGGGGCAGGCGCACGGGGCAAGGGGGGGCCAGGGGAGGCTGAGCGGGAGCTCCGGCGAGCCGGGGAGGCGGCCATCATCTGCGCCCTGGGCAGGGGGAAAAGGTCCCTCCTCCTTTCCCTCTTCCCTTCTGTCAGCTCCCGGGGAACTCACCGCTTCTCGGGGAGCGGCCGCACCTGGAAGCCCCCAGAAATCAACACGAATCCAACCCCAAAAATACACCGCGCGTCCCGTACGCGGCACGGCCGCCCGGCACCCGAGCACCGGAAAGACCGCGCCTCCAGACACGCCCCGGCGAACCACGTGACAGGGCCGGCAGCCACTGCGCCAGGACTACGCCTCCCGGCATGCTCTGCGCCACAACACGAGGCCGCCCGCCAGCCACTGCGCCCCACAAGGACTACACCTCCCGGCACGCTCTGCGGCACAACGCGGCCGCCCGCCAGCCACTGCGCCCCACAAGGACTACACCTCCCGGCACGCTCTGCGGCACAACGCGGCCGCCCGCCAGCCAATGCGCCCCACAAGGACTACACCTCCCGGCACGCTCTGCGGCACAACGCGGCCGCACGGCCCAGCCGGCAGGCACACCACCACAGCTCCCGGCACGCCGCCAGCCCGCCCTCCCCGCTCTCGGACCCTGCGGGGCACCGTCCCTCCCGCCGATGCACCCGGAAGCCCCACCGAGCCCTCAGCACAGCCTCGCTCTCCCCACCGCCCGCTCCGACCCGGCGCTGCCCCGCCGCAGCCCTCCTCGGGGCTTTACCCGGGACGCAGCGGTCCACCACCAAGCCCCCGCTCACCTCCTCCCTCGCTACAGTCGCCAGCCCGCTGACGCTCGGCCACAGCTCCGCTCCGCTCCGCCCTCGGCTCACACTGGCCCCCCGGAGCCGGGCACCACCCCTTTTCCAGGGAGGAGCCGGCACCGTCAGCCCCACTGCCAGCACCTGGGGCCCTCCATCCAGACCCCGCCCCACAGCTGAGGCGCAGCAGCAACGGGGGGCCCCCTCCCTCTCACCCCCACAGTGCACCACCTCCTCCCTGGGCTCCATCACAGCCCCTTGCCCCACGCAAAGGCAGCGCAAACGCAGCCCTGAGGGCAAAGGAGAGGGCAGGTGTTTGTGCAGGCACGCACGTAACAAGTCCCAGGAGCCATTCGTGGCTCAGGGTCCCCAACGCTCCCCCCCTGCCCCAAGGCCACCTCGGCCGCCGTTGCCGCAGCCGCACGGAGCTGGTGTTGGCTGGGATAGTGCTCATTTTCTCCACAGTAGCTAGGAAGGGATACGTTTTGGATTTATGCTCAAAACACCGTTAATAATGTAGAGATGTTTTGGTTCTTGCTGAGCACTGCTTCCACAGTCAGCGCCTCTTCTGGTTCTCTCAGTGCCTCACCAGCAAGTAGGCTGGGAGAGGACACAGCTGGGAAAGCTTTCCCAGCTAACTGACCAAAGGGATATTCCATACCATTTGACATCATGCTCAGCACACGCAGCTGGGGGAAGAAGGGGGAGTCCTTGGGGGCGCGGGGGGGGCTACGGCATTTCTCTCCCTAAGTAACCGTTACACATGACAGAGCCCTGCTTTCCCAGAGGTGGCTCAACACCTGCCCGCCGAAAAGGAGGAGTGAATTAATTCCTTGCTTTGCTTCCACGCACAAGCTTTTGCTTTACCTATTAAACAGTCTTGATCTCAACCCATGATTTTTCTCACTCTTACCCTTCCAGCTCTCTCCCCCAGCCCACTGAGGGTGGAGCGAGCAAGCAGCTCCCTGGTGCAGAGTTGCCAGCTGGGGCTAAGCCACGGCACGCGCTTGTCCTGGTTTGGCAGGGAACGGACCGCCCATCGCCTGGCTCCTGGGCAGAGGGGGAGGCCACCAAAGGTGAGGAGCAGGGCACAGGACAGTAGGAAAGAGAGAAGAGAAGAGCGGCATCCGGCTGGACGGGGGCGGGGGGGCGTGTGTGCGTGTAGCGAGAAGGCACGAGGCAGGGAACAGGACGGCCAGAGAAGGACAGGGAGCCTGACGGAGCTGGAGATAAAAGCAGCAGAGAGAGGGGAAGAGAGGCAGCAGAAAGAGGGAAGAGCAGGACACAGACCAACAAAGGAGGAAGAGGAGCAGGCTGGAGACGCACAAAGAACCTGGGCAGGCAGCACGACAGCGAGGGAGAAAGAAGAATAGGGGCAGGAAGCTGGACCGAGCACGATGGAGAAAGACAAGATAAGCGACAAGAACAGGGCAGAAAGGGAAGAATGAAGCCACGGGGACAGGGAGCCGAGACAGCCAACGACGGAGGGAAGGGGCCGGGGAGGGAACACCACAAAACAAACCACGGGGCTACGTGGTACAGAGCATGAGAAGGCAGAGAATTAAGAATTAGGGACAGGGAGCCAGAAAAAACAACAACAAAACAACACCCAAAACAAAGGGAGATGGGGAGCAAAAGGAATCGCAATGCGTACAGAAAGAAGAGAGAAACAATTCTAAAAGAGGGTCACGGGGAAGCCAGAGACAGCAAGATGGAGAAAGGACAAAAGCTACAGGCTACAGGCAGAGAGGGAAGAATTAATGAATAGACACAGAGAGCTGGGCAGAAAGAGATGGAGAAAGGCTGAAGATCACACGGCCGACAGGGAAGAGAGAAGAGAGGAGGAATTTTAAAAACAGGGGCAAGAAGCCAGAGAGAGGGAGAGGGAGGCAACACTAAAATGGGGACAAGCCACAGGGCGGCGAGGAGGGAACCGATGAATAAGAACAGGAGACCAAAGAGAACACAACGTAGAATGGAAAAAAGGAACAGCGGCCAACAGGGAAGGAGGAATTAAAGATCAGGCACCGGGAGGCAGACAGAGACAAATGAAGAAACAAGTGGGGGGGGGGGGGGAAACAAAACCACAACAACAGCAATGGGCTACAAAGACAGACAGAGAGGGAAGAAATAAAACATAGCAGCAAGAGCTGACAGAGAGAGATGAGGACAAACAAATAGCACGGGTCTACGTGACAGAGAACGTGGAATTAGAACACAGAGAGAGGGAGCCGGGACAGAGAGAGAGGCCGAGAGAAAAATCTAGACGGGCTACAGCGGGCAGAGGCAGGAATTAAAACCTAGGGACAGGGAGCTGGACAGAGAGAGACGGAGATCACAGGGAACAGCGGCGGGTGCAGGAAGAACAGGAATTCATGAATAGGGAAAGGGAGCTGGACAGAGAAGAACTCAGAAAGGCAAGAACAGTAGCAGGGTACAGAGCAGAGCAGACGAATTAAAAAGCGCGGCGGGAGCGTTGAGGCAGACAGAGAGAGATTAAGAAAAAAGTCACGGCTACGTGGCAAAGCAGGAGGAATTCAGAAACGGGGGATGGCAACCAAGGGAGAGTGAGCTGGTGAAGGATAACGGGCATTCAAAGTGAGGGACGGGGAGCTGGGAAAAGCAAGGCAGAGAAAAACAGAATCACAGAGAGAATCAAACAAAGCCAAAAAAGAAGAAACTGAACAACAGGAACAGGTGTAACCAAAGCGATGACATCAACCAACCAGAGACGGTGTTCCATTACGGGAACATGGAGCGTACGAATCAGTGTATCTGTCGATCTGCATTTTAGTCACTAGGCGATCGTTAACGTCAACAGAACAACAGACAACGTGCTTCTGTCAGAAAAGGATGACAAAACGCGCTTTCGTGGAGCGGACTGAGAAACTAGCCAAGACTGCCAAGATTAAGAGCCAAGAAGGCAAAAGGCAATTCTGGCAGGGGGAGATCGCGACCACCGACTCACGGACCACCACCGAGCCTGCGCAGTAATTTACATACGGAACGAGCAAGTTTGTACCGATCAGTAGACAGGACCATAATGAATGTGTACGAATACCTACAATTTTGATCTACAAATTGAACGGGAAAGGTGTGTGAGGTACGCACGCCACGAGGAGCGATCCCCGTGCGTCTGGCGCCGTGAATAAACAACGCCTGCTCTTTAATACTAAATTGGCGTTGAGGAGTTGTTTCCGATTTTACCGGCCTTTTTCGGTAACGCAGGGGAGTCAGACCAAGAGGGCCAGAGAAAGACACAATACCGACAGGCTACAGGACAGAGCAGGAGGAATAAAAAATAAAAACGGAGCCAGAGCCAGGCAGAGAGAGGCGGAGAAAGAAAAAGTAGCCACAGGCTACAGGACAGAGAGAGGGAGGACTGAAAAGATGGGGAGGCAGGGAGCCACTCAGAGCGAGATGGAGAAAGAAGGTGCGGGGAGCGCAAAAAAAAAAAATAAAAAAAAATTTTGCAGCAGGTAAGGAAAGAGAGGGGGCCAGGGAGAGACAGGGAGGGCCCAGGATGCACAAGAGAGGCAACGGGACCCCAGTGGCCCAGGACTCACCGCGACTCTCGCTCTCAGCGCTGCTGGCACAATTTAGCCGTTCAGATGCTTCTTTCCCCTCCTCTCCTCCCTGCCTCTTCTGCAGCTCCAGACTCTAGGCCGACCTCCACCTAAAGAGGATACATGGGTGTCTTACCGCTCTTACGAGATGAGGCTTCCTAGGCACGTAGCCTAGCTCGCTCGTGCCCTACACGCCCGTACCCAACTCCGGGTTACGCGTACAGACCCTGCGGTGCACGTTGGTGGCCTGTCCGCTGCGGACTATGAAGGGGGATCCTTCCTCCCTCACCTGCAGGGACAGGCTCTCTCTTGCCTGCAGCAGGAAGGCAGCTGGCAGCCAGAGCGCGCCTTCAGTTTCTTCTGCTTTACCTTTCGTTGGCGTCTCCAGCTTCAGCCGAGGCAGCTCCTGTCCACAGCCGGGAAGGGCTCTGTGTGTCCCTTTTTGCCCCGGCGCTGCGAGGATGGCAAAGCCGGGCAGAGAGAAGCCACGCAAGCCTGAGACGGCCGCAAGTCAACGGCATCCCCGGGGGAAGGACAGACAACCACGTCCTCAGCACGGTCTCTGGGAGAGGGAAAGAAGAAACAGCGACCGTCGTTACCGTCGATCGACCCTGACCAAAGCCTCTCCTTGCGCAGGGGCTTCTGGACACAGCGCCCCCTTCCCCGCGCTACTGCTAAGGGCCCCTGCGCCGAGGGGGAATCCAGTGCGCTTGAGGGCCGGCTCGCTGCCTTCACGACAGGGCCTGGGGGCGGCCAAGGGCTACGCAGCACGCTTCAGGGGAGGGGCCGGGGCTGGGGGCAGGCGCACGGGGCAAGGGGGGGCCAGGGGAGGCTGAGCGGGAGCTCCGGCGAGCCGGGGAGGCGGCCATCATCTGCGCCCTGGCCAGGGGGAAAAGGTCCTCCTCCTTTCCCTCTTCCCTTCTGTCAGCTCCCGGGGAACTCACCGCTTCTCGGGGAGCGGCCGCACCTGGAAGCCCCCAGAAATCAACACGAATCCAACCCCAAAAATACACCGCGCGTCCCGTACGCGGCACGGCCGCCCGGCACCCGAGCACCGGAAGACCGCGCCTCCAGACACGCCCCGGCGAACCACGTGACAGGGCCGGCAGCCACTGCGCCAGGACTACGCCTCCCGGCATGCTCTGCGCCACAACACGGCCGCCCGCCAGCCACTGCGCCCCACAAGGACTACACCTCCCGGCACGCTCTGCGGCACAACGCGGCCGCCCGCCAGCCAATGCGCCCCACAAGGACTACACCTCCCGGCACGCTCTGCGGCACAACGCGGCCGCACGGCCAGCCGGCAGGCACACCACCACAGCTCCCGGCACGCCGCCAGCCCGCCCTCCCCGCTCTCGGACCCTGCGGGGCACCGTCCCCTCCCGCCGATGCACCCGGAAGCCCCACCGAGCCCTCAGCACAGCCTCGCTCTCCCCACCGCCCGCTCCGACCCGGCGCTGCCCCGCCGCAGCCCTCCTCGGGGCTTTACCCGGGACGCAGCGGTCCACCACCCAGCCCCCGCTCACCTCCTCCCTCGCTACAGTCGCAGCCCGCTGACGCTCGGCCACAGCTCCGCTCCGCTCCGCCCTCGGCTCACACTGGCCCCCCGGAGCCGGGCACCACCCCTTTTCCAGGGAGGAGCCGGCACCGTCAGCCCCACTGCCAGCACCTGGGGGCCCCTCCATCCAGACCCCGCCCACAGCTGAGGCGCAGCAGCAACGGGGGGCCCCCTCCCCTCACCCCCACAGTGCACCACCTCCTCCCCTGGGCTCCATCACAGCCCCTTGCCCCACGCAAAGGCAGCGCAAACGCAGCCCTGAGGGCAAAGGAGAGGGCAGGTGTTTGTGCAGGCGCGCACGTAACAAGTCCCAGGAGCCATTCGTGGCTCAGGGTCCCCAACGCTCCCCCCCTGCCCCAAGGCCACCTCGGCCACCGTTGCCGCAGCTGCACGGAGCTGGTGTTGGCTGGGATAGTGCTCATTTTCTCCACAGTAGCTAGGAAGGGATACGTTTTGGATTTATGCTCAAAACACCGTTAATAATGTAGAGATGTTTTGGTTCTTGCTGAGCACTGCTTCCACAGTCAGCGCCTCTTCTGGTTCTCTCAGTGCCCCACCAGCAAGTAGGCAGGCTGGGAGAGGACACAGCTGGGAAAGCTTTCCCAGCTAACTGACCAAAGGGATATTCCATACCATTTGACATCATGCTCAGCACACGCAGCTGGGGGAAGAAGGGGGAGTCCTTGGGGGCGGGGGGGGGGGCGGGGGGGGGCTACGGCATTTCTCTCCCTACGTAACCATTACACATGACAGAGCCCTGCTTTCCCAGAGGTGGCTCAACACCTGCCCGCCGAAAAGGAGGAGTGAATTAATTCCTTGCTTTGCTTCCACGCACAGCTTTTGCTTTACCTATTAAACAGTCTTGATCTCAACCCATGATTTTTCTCACTCTTACCCTTCCAGCTCTCTCCCCCAGCCCACTGAGGGTGGAGCGAGCAAAGCAGCTCCCTGGTGCAGAGTTGCCAGCTGGGGCTAAGCCACGGCACGCGCTTGTCCTGGTTTGGCAGGGAACGGACCGTCCGTCGCCTGGCTGCTGGGCAGAGGGGGAGGCCACCAAAGGTGAGGAGCAGGGCACAGGACAGTAGGAAGAGAGAAGAGAAGAGCGGCATCCGGCTGGACGGGGGCGGGGGGGCGTGTGTGCGTGTAGCGAGAAGGCACGAGGCAGGGAACAGGACGGCCAGAGAAGGACAGGGAGCCTGACGGAGCTGGAGATAAAAGCAGCAGAGAGAGGGGAAGAGAGGCAGCAGAAAGAGGGAAGAGCAGGACACAGACCAACAAAGAAGGAAGAGGAGCAGGCTGGAGACGCACAAAGAACCTGGGGCAGGCAGCACGACAGCGAGGGAGGAAAGAAGAATAGGGGCAGGAAGCTGGACCGAGCGCGATGGAGAAAGACAAGATAAGCGACAAGAACAGAGCAGAAAGGGAAGAATGAAGCCACGGGGACAGGGAGCCGAGACAGCCAACGACGGAGGGAAGGGGCCGGGGAGGGAACACCACAAAACAAACCACGGGGCTACGTGGTACAGAGCATGAGAAGGCAGAGAATTAAGAATTAGGGACAGGGAGCCAGAAAAACAACAACAAAACAACACCCAAAACAAAGGGAGATGGGGAGCAAAAGGAATCGCAATGCGTACAGAAAGAAGAGAGAAACAATTCTAAAAGAGGGTCACGGGGAAGCCAGAGACAGCAAGATGGAGAAAGGACAAAAGCTACAGGCTACAGGGCAGAGAGGGAAGAATTAATGAATAGACACAGAGAGCTGGGCAGAAAGAGATGGAGAAAGGCTGAAGATCACACGGCCGACAGGGAAGAGAGAAGAGAGGGAGGAATTTTAAAAACAGGGGCAAGAAGCCAGAGAGAGGGAGAGGGAGGCAACACTAAAATGGGGACAAGCCACAGGGCGGCGAGGAGGGAACCGATGAATAAGAACAGGAGACCAAAGAGAACACAACGTAGAATGGAAAAAAGGAACAGCGGCCCAACAGGGAAGGAGGAATTAAAGATCAGGCACCGGGAGGCAGACAGAGACAAATGAAGAAACAAGTGGGGGGGGGGGAAAAGAAAAAAAAAAACAAAACCACAACAACAGCAATGGGCTACAAAGACAGACAGAGAGGGAAGAAATAAAACATAGCAGCAAGGAGCTGGACAGAGAGAGATGAGGACAAACAAATAGCACGGGTCTACGTGACAGAGAACGTGGAATTAGAACACAGAGAGAGGGAGCCGGACAGAGAGAGAGGCCGAGAGAAAAATCTAGACGGGCTACAGCGGGCAGAGGCAGGAATTAAAACCTAGGGACAGGGAGCTGGACAGAGAGAGACGGAGATCACAGGGAACAGCGGCGGGTGCAGGAAGAACAGGAATTCATGAATAGGGAAAGGGAGCTGGACAGAGAACTCAGAAAGGCAAGAACAGTAGCAGGGTACAGAGCAGAGCAGACGAATTAAAAAGCGCGGCGGGAGCGTTGAGGCAGACAGAGAGAGATTAAGAAAAAAGTCACGGGCTACGTGGCAAAGCAGGAGGAATTCAGAAACGGGGATGGCAACCAAGGGAGAGTGAGCTGGTGAAGGATAACGGGCATTCAAAGTGAGGGACGGGGAGCTGGGAAAAGCGAGGCAGAGAAAAACAGAATCACAGAGAGAATCAAACAAAGCCAAAAAAGAAGAAACTGAACAACAGGAACAGGTGTAACCAAAGCGATGACATCAACCAACCAGAGACGGTGTTCCATTACGGGAACATGGAGCGTACGAATCAGTGTATCTGTCGATCATTTTATTAGTCACTAGGCGATCGTTAACGTCAACAGAACAACAGACAACGTGCTTCTGTCAGAAAAGGATGACAAAACGCGCTTTCGTGGAGCGGACTGAGAAAACTAGCCAAGACTGCCAAGATTAAGAGCCAAGAAGGCAAAAGGCAATTCTGGCAGGGGGAGATCGCGACCACCGACTCACGGACCACCACCGAGCCTGCGCAGTAATTTACATACGGAACGAGCAAGTTTGTACCGATCAGTAGACAGGACCATAATGAATGTGTATGAATACCTACAATTTTGATCTACAAATTGAACGGGAAAGGTGTGTGAGGTACGCACGCCACGAGGAGCGATCCCCCGTGCGTCTGGCGCCGTGAATAAACAACGCCTGCTCTTTAATACTAAATTGGCGTTGAGGAGTTGTTTCCGATTTTACCGCCTTTTTCGGTAACGCAGGGAGTCAGACCAAGAGGGCCAGAGAAAGACACAATACCGACAGGCTACAGGACAGCGCAGGAGGAATAAAAAATAAAAACGGAGCCAGAGCCAGGCAGAGAGAGGCGGAGAAAGAAAAAGTAGCCACAGGCTACAGGACAGAGAGAGGGAGGACTGAAAAGACGGGGAGGCAGGGAGACACTCAGAGCGAGATGGAGAAAGAAGGTGCGGGGAGCGCCAAAAAAAAAAAAAAATTTTGCAGCAGGTAAGGAAAGAGAGGGGGCCAGGGGAGAGACAGGGAGGGCCCAGGATGCACAGGAGAGGCAACGGGGCCCCAGTGGCCCAGGACTCACCGCGACTCTCGCTCTCAGCGCTGCTGGCACAATTTAGCCGTTCAGATGCTTCTTTCCCCTCCTCTCCTCCCTGCCTCTTCTGCAGCTCCAGACTCTAGGCCGACCTCCACCTAAAGAGGATACATGGGTGTCTTACCGCTCTTACGAGATGAGGCTTCCTAGGCACGTAGCCTAGCTCGCTCGTGCCCTACACGCCCGTACCCAACTCCGGGTTACGCGTACAGACCCTGCGGTGCACGTTGGTGGCCTGTCCCGCTGCGGACTATGAAGGGGGATCCTTCCTCCCTCACCTGCAGGGACAGGCTCTCTCTTGCCTGCAGCAGGAAGGCAGCTGGCAGCCAGAGCGCGCCTTCAGTTTCTTCTGCTTTACCTTTCGTTGGCGTCTCCAGCTTCAGCCGAGGCAGCTCCTGTCCACAGCCGGGAAGGGCTCTGTGTGTCCCTTTTTGCCCCGGCGCTGCGAGGATGGCAAAGCCGGGCAGAGAGAAGCCACGCAAGCCTGAGACGGCCGCAGTCAACGGCATCCCCGGGGGAAGGACAGACAACCACGTCCTCAGCACGGTCTCTGGGAGAGGGAAAGAAGAAACAGCGACCGTCGTTACCGTCGATCGACCCTGACCAAAGCCTCTCCTTGCGCAGGGGCTTCTGGACACAGCGCCCCTTCCCCGCGCTACTGCTAAGGGCCCCTGCGCCGAGGGGGAATCCAGTGCGCTTGAGGGCCGGCTCGCTGCCTTCACGACAGGGCCTGGGGGCGGCCAACAAGGGCTACGCAGCACGCTTCAGGGGAGGGGCCGGGGCTGGGGGCAGGCGCACGGGGCAAGGGGGGGCCAGGGGAGGCTGAGCGGGAGCTCCAGCGAGCCGGGGAGGCGGCCATCATCTGCGCCCTGGGCAGGGGGAAAAGGGTCCTCCTCCTTTCCCTCTTCCCTTCTGTCAGCTCCCGGGGAACTCACCGCTTCTCGGGGAGCGGCCGCACCTGGAAGCCCCCAGAAATCAACACGAATCCAACCCCAAAAATACACCGCGCGTCCGTACGCGGCACGGCCGCCCGGCACCCGAGCACCGGAAGACCGCGCCTCCAGACACGCCCCGGCGAACCACGTGACAGGGCCGGCAGCCACTGCGCCAGGACTACACCTCCCGGCATGCTCTGCGCCACAACACGGCCGCCCGCCAGCCACTGCGCCCCACAAGGACTACACCTCCCGGCACGCTCTGCGGCACAACGCGGCCGCCCGCCAGCCAATGCGCCCCACAAGGACTACACCTCCCGGCACGCTCTGCGGCACAACGCGGCCGCACGGCCAGCCGGCAGGCACACCACCACAGCTCCCGGCACGCCGCCAGCCCGCCCTCCCCGCTCTCGGACCCTGCGGGGCACCGTCCCTCCCGCCGATGCACCCGGAAGCCCCACCGAGCCCTCAGCACAGCCTCGCGCTCCCCACCGCCCGCTCCGACCCGGCGCTGCCCCGCCGCAGCCCTCCTCGGGGCTTTACCCGGGACGCAGCGGTCCACCACCCAAGCCCCCGCTCACCTCCTCCCTCGCTACAGTCGCGGCCCGCTGACGCTCGGCCACAGCTCCGCTCCGCTCCGCCCTCGGCTCACACTGGCCCCCCGGAGCCGGGCACCACCCCTTTTCCAGGGAGGAGCCGGCACCGTCAGCCCCACTGCCAGCACCTGGGGCCCCTCCATCCAGACCCCGCCCACAGCTGAGGCGCAGCAGCAACGGGGGGGCCCCCTCCCCTCACCCCCACAGTGCACCACCTCCTCCCCTGGGCTCCATCACAGCCCCTTGCCCCACGCAAAGGCAGCGCAAACGCAGCCCTGAGGGCAAAGGAGAGGGCAGGTGTTTGTGCAGGCACGCACGTAACAAGTCCCAGGAGCCATTCGTGGCTCAGGGTCCCCAACGCTCCCCCCCTGCCCCAAGGCCACCTCGGCCACCGTTGCCGCAGCCGCACGGAGCTGGTGTTGGCTGGGATAGTGCTCATTTTCTCCACAGTAGCTAGGAAGGGATACGTTTTGGATTTATGCTCAAAACACCGTTAATAATGTAGAGATGTTTTGGTTCTTGCTGAGGCACTGCTTCCCACAGTCAGGGCCTCTTCTGGTTCTCTCAGTGCCTCACCAGCAAGTAGGCTGGGAGAGGACACAGCTGGGAAAGCTTTCCCAGCTAACTGACCAAAGGGATATTCCATACCATTTGACATCATGCTCAGCACACGCAGCTGGGGGAAGAAGGGGGAGTCCTTGGGGGGCGGGGGGGGGGGCGGGGGGGCTACAGCATTTCTCTCCCTAAGTAACCATTACACATGACAGAGCCCTGCTTTCCCAGAGGTGGCTCAACACCTGCCCGCCGAAAAGGAGGAGTGAATTAATTCCTTGCTTTGCTTCCACGCACAGCTTTTGCTTTACCTATTAAACAGTCTTGATCTCAACCCATGATTTTTCTCACTCTTACCCTTCCAGCTCTCTCCCCAGCCCACTGAGGGTGGAGCGAGCAAAGCAGCTCCTGGTGCAGAGTTGCCAGCTGGGGCTAAGCCACGGCACGCGCTTGTCCTGGTTTGGCAGGGAACGGACCGTCCGTCGCCTGGCTGCTGGGCAGAGGGGGAGGCCACCAAAGGTGAGGAGCAGGGCACAGGACAGTAGGAAGAGAGAAGAGAAGAGCGGCATCCGGCTGGACGGGGGCGGGGGGGCGTGTGTGCGTGTAGCGAGAAGGCACGAGGCAGGGAACAGGACGGCCAGAGAAGGACAGGGAGCCTGACGGAGCTGGAGATAAAAGCAGCAGAGAGAGGGGAAGAGAGGCAGCAGAAAGAGGGAAGAGCAGGACACAGACCAACAAAGAAGGAAGAGGAGCAGGCTGGAGACGCACAAAGAACCTGGGGCAGGCAGCACGACAGCGAGGGAGGAAAGAAGAATAGGGGCAGGAAGCTGGACCGGAGCGCGATGGAGAAAGACAAGATAAGCGACAAGAACAGGGCAGAAAGGGAAGAATGAAGCCACGGGGACAGGGAGCCGAGACAGCCAACGACGGAGGGAAGGGGCCGGGGAGGGAACACCACAAAACAAAGCCACGGGGCTACGTGGTACAGAGCATGAGAAGGCAGAGAATTAAGAATTAGGGACAGGGAGCCAGAAAAACAACAACAAAACAACACCCAAAACAAAGGGAGATGGGGAGCAAAAGGAATCGCAATGCGTACAGAAAGAAGAGAGAAACAATTCTAAAAGAGGGTCACGGGGAAGCCAGAGACAGCAAGATGGAGAAAGGACAAAAGCTACAGGCTACAGGGCAGAGAGGGAAGAATTAATGAATAGACACAGAGAGCTGGGCAGAAAGAGATGGAGAAAGGCTGAAGATCACACGGCCGACAGGGAAGAGAGAAGAGAGGGAGGAATTTTAAAAACAGGGGCAAGAAGCCAGAGAGAGGGAGAGGGAGGCAACACTAAAATGGGGACAAGCCACAGGGCGGCGAGGAGGGAACCGATGAATAAGAACAGGAGACCAAAGAGAACACAACGTAGAATGGAAAAAAGGAACAGCGGCCCAACAGGGAAGGAGGAATTAAAGATCAGGCACCGGGAGGCAGACAGAGACAAATGAAGAAACAAGTGGGGGGGGGGGGGAAGAAAAAAAAAAACAAAACCACAACAACAGCAATGGGCTACAAAGACAGACAGAGAGGGAAGAAATAAAACATAGCAGCAAGGAGCTGGACAGAGAGAGATGAGGACAAACAAATAGCACGGGTCTACGTGACAGAGAACGTGGAATTAGAACACAGAGAGAGGGAGCCGGACAGAGAGAGAGGCCGAGAGAAAAATCTAGACGGGCTACAGCGGGCAGAGGCAGGAATTAAAACCTAGGGACAGGGAGCTGGACAGAGAGAGACGGAGATCACAGGGAACAGCGGCGGGTGCAGGAAGAACAGGAATTCATGAATAGGGAAAGGGAGCTGGACAGAGAAGAACTCAGAAAGGCAAGAACAGTAGCAGGGTACAGAGCAGAGCAGACGAATTAAAAAGCGCGGCGGGAGCGTTGAGGCAGACAGAGAGAGATTAAGAAAAAAGTCACGGGCTACGTGGCAAAGCAGGAGGAATTCAGAAACGGGGATGGCAACCAAGGGAGAGTGAGCTGGTGAAGGATAACGGGCATTCAAAGTGAGGGACGGGGAGCTGGGAAAAGCAAGGCAGAGAAAAACAGAATCACAGAGAGAATCAAACAAAGCCAAAAAAGAAGAAACTGAACAACAGGAACAGGTGTAACCAAAGCGATAACATCAACCAACCAGAGACGGTGTTCCATTACGGGAACATGGAGCGTACGAATCAGTGTATCTGTCGATCTGCATTTTAGTCACTAGGCGATCGTTAACGTCAACAGAACAACAGACAACGTGCTTCTGTCAGAAAAGGATGACAAAACGCGCTTTCGTGGAGCGGACTGAGAAAACTAGCCAAGACTGCCAAGATTAAGAGCCAAGAAGGCAAAAGGCAATTCTGGCAGGGGGAGATCGCGACCACCGACTCACGGACCACCACCGAGCCTGCGCAGTAATTTACATACGGAACGAGCAAGTTTGTACCGATCAGTAGACAGGACCATAATGAATGTGTATGAATACCTACAATTTTGATCTACAAATTGAACGGGAAAGGTGTGTGAGGTACGCACGCCACGAGGAGCGATCCCCCGTGCGTCTGGCGCCGTGAATAAACAACGCCTGCTCTTTAATACTAAATTGGCGTTGAGGAGTTGTTTCCGATTTTACCGCCTTTTTCGGTAACGCAGGGAGTCAGACCAAGAGGGCCAGAGAAAGACACAATACCGACAGGCTACAGGACAGAGCAGGAGGAATAAAAAATAAAAACGGAGCCAGAGCCAGGCAGAGAGAGGCGGAGAAAGAAAAAGGAGCCACAGGCTACAGGACAGAGAGAGGGAGGACTGAAAAGACGGGGAGGCAGGGAGACACTCAGAGCGAGATGGAGAAAGAAGGTGCGGGGAGCGCCAAAAAAAAAAAAAATTTTTGCAGCAGGTAAGGAAAGAGAGGGGGCCAGGGGAGAGACAGGGAGGGCCCAGGATGCACAAGAGAGGCAACGGGGCCCCAGTGGCCCAGGACTCACCGCGACTCTCGCTCTCAGCGCTGCTGGCACAATTTAGCCGTTCAGATGCTTCTTTCCCCTCCTCTCCTCCCTGCCTCTTCTGCAGCTCCAGACTCTAGGCCGACCTCCACCTAAAGAGGATACATGGGTGTCTTACCGCTCTTACGAGATGAGGCTTCCTAGGCACGTAGCCTAGCTCGCTCGTGCCCTACACGCCCGTACCCAACTCCGGGTTACGCGTACAGACCCTGCGGTGCACGTTGGTGGCCTGTCCCGCTGCGGACTATGAAGGGGGATCCTTCCTCCCTCACCTGCAGGGACAGGCTCTCTCTTGCCTGCAGCAGGAAGGCAGCTGGCAGCCAGAGCGCGCCTTCAGTTTCTTCTGCTTTACCTTTCGTTGGCGTCTCCAGCTTCAGCCGAGGCAGCTCCTGTCCACAGCCGGGAAGGGCTCTGTGTGTCCCTTTTTGCCCCGGCGCTGCGAGGATGGCAAAGCCGGGCAGAGAGAAGCCACGCAAGCCTGAGACGGCCGCAGTCAACGGCATCCCCGGGGGAAGGACAGACAACCACGTCCTCAGCACGGTCTCTGGGAGAGGGAAAGAAGAAACAGCGACCGTCGTTACCGTCGATCGACCCTGACCAAAGCCTCTCCTTGCGCAGGGGCTTCTGGACACAGCGCCCCTTCCCCGCGCTACTGCTAAGGGCCCCTGCGCCGAGGGGGAATCCAGTGCGCTTGAGGGCCGGCTCGCTGCCTTCACGACAGGGCCTGGGGGCGGCCAAGGGCTACGCAGCACGCTTCAGGGGAGGGGCCGGGGCTGGGGGCAGGCGCACGGGGCAAGGGGGGGCCAGGGGAGGCTGAGCGGGAGCTCCAGCGAGCCGGGGAGGCGGCCATCATCTGCGCCCTGGGCAGGGGGAAAAGGTCCTCCTCCTTTCCCTCTTCCCTTCTGTCAGCTCCCGGGGAACTCACCGCTTCTCGGGGAGCGGCCGCACCTGGAAGCCCCCAGAAATCAACACGAATCCAACCCCAAAAATACACCGCGCGTCCCGTACGCGGCACGGCCGCCCGGCACCCGAGCACCGGAAGACCGCGCCTCCAGACACGCCCCGGCGAACCACGTGACAGGGCCGGCAGCCACTGCGCCAGGACTACACCTCCCGGCATGCTCTGCGCCACAACACGGCCGCCCGCCAGCCACTGCGCCCCACAAGGACTACACCTCCCGGCACGCTCTGCGGCACAACGCGGCCGCACGGCCAGCCAATGCGCCCCACAAGGACTACACCTCCCGGCACGCTCTGCGGCACAACGCGGCCGCACGGCCAGCCGGCAGGCACACCACCACAGCTCCCGGCACGCCGCCAGCCCGCCCTCCCCGCTCTCGGACCCTGCGGGGCACCGTCCCTCCCGCCGATGCACCCGGAAGCCCCACCGAGCCCTCAGCACAGCCTCGCTCTCCCCACCGCCCGCTCCGACCCGGCGCTGCCCCGCCGCAGCCCTCCTCGGGGCTTTACCCGGGACGCAGCGGTCCACCACCCAAGCCCCCGCTCACCTCCTCCCTCGCTACAGTCGCGGCCCGCTGACGCTCGGCCACAGCTCCGCTCCGCTCCGCCCTCGGCTCACACTGGCCCCCCCGGAGCCGGGCACCACCCCTTTTCCAGGGAGGAGCCGGCACCGTCAGCCCCACTGCCAGCACCTGGGGCCCCTCCATCCAGACCCCGCCCACAGCTGAGGCGCAGCAGCAACGGGGGGCCCCCTCCCCTCACCCCCACAGTGCACCACCTCCTCCCCTGGGCTCCATCACAGCCCCTTGCCCCACGCAAAGGCAGCGCAAACACAGCCCTGAGGGCAAAGGAGAGGGCAGGTGTTTGTGCAGGCACGCACGTAACAAGTCCCAGGAGCCATTCGTGGCTCAGGGTCCCCAACGCTCCCCCCCTGCCCCAAGGCCACCTCGGCCACCGTTGCCGCAGCCGCACGGAGCTGGTGTTGGCTGGGATAGTGCTCATTTTCTCCACAGTAGCTAGGAAGGGATACGTTTTGGATTTATGCTCAAAACACCGTTAATAATGTAGAGATGTTTTGGTTCTTGCTGAGCACTGCTTCCACAGTCAGGGCCTCTTCTGGTTCTCTCAGTGCCTCACCAGCAAGTAGGCTGGGAGAGGACACAGCTGGGAAAGCTTTCCCAGCTAACTGACCAAAGGGATATTCCATACCATTTGACATCATGCTCAGCACACGCAGCTGGGGGAAGAAGGGGGAGTCCTTGGGGGGCGGGGGGGGGGGGCGGGGGGGCTACAGCATTTCTCTCCCTAAGTAACCATTACACATGACAGAGCCCTGCTTTCCCAGAGGTGGCTCAACACCTGCCCGCCGAAAAGGAGGAGTGAATTAATTCCTTGCTTTGCTTCCACGCACAGCTTTTGCTTTACCTATTAAACAGTCTTGATCTCAACCCATGATTTTTCTCACTCTTACCCTTCCAGCTCTCTCCCCCAGCCCACTGAGGGTGGAGCGAGCAAAGCAGCTCCCTGGTGCAGAGTTGCCAGCTGGGGCTAAGCCACGGCACGCGCTTGTCCTGGTTTGGCAGGGAACGGACCGTCCGTCGCCTGGCTGCTGGGCAGAGGGGGAGGCCACCAAAGGTGAGGAGCAGGGCACAGGACAGTAGGAAGAGAGAAGAGAAGAGCGGCATCCGGCTGGACGGGGGCGGGGGGGCGTGTGTGCGTGTAGCGAGAAGGCACGAGGCAGGGAACAGGACGGCCAGAGAAGGACAGGGAGCCTGACGGAGCTGGAGATAAAAGCAGCAGAGAGAGGGGAAGAGAGGCAGCAGAAAGAGGGAAGAGCAGGACACAGACCAACAAAGAAGGAAGAGGAGCAGGCTGGAGACGCACAAAGAACCTGGGGCAGGCAGCACGACAGCGAGGGAGGAAAGAAGAATAGGGGCAGGAAGCTGGACCGAGCGCGATGGAGAAAGACAAGATAAGCGACAAGAACAGGGCAGAAAGGGAAGAATGAAGCCACGGGGACAGGGAGCCGAGACAGCCAACGACGGAGGGAAGGGGCCGGGGAGGGAACACCACAAAACAAACCACGGGGCTACGTGGTACAGAGCATGAGAAGGCAGAGAATTAAGAATTAGGGACAGGGAGCCAGAAAAACAACAACAAAACAACACCCAAAACAAAGGGAGATGGGGAGCAAAAGGAATCGCAATGCGTACAGAAAGAAGAGAGAAACAATTCTAAAAGAGGGTCACGGGGAAGCCAGAGACAGCAAGATGGAGAAAGGACAAAAGCTACAGGCTACAGGGCAGAGAGGGAAGAATTAATGAATAGACACAGAGAGCTGGGCAGAAAGAGATGGAGAAAGGCTGAAGATCACACGGCCGACAGGGAAGAGAGAAGAGAGGGAGGAATTTTAAAAACAGGGGCAAGAAGCCAGAGAGAGGGAGAGGGAGGCAACACTAAAATGGGGACAAGCCACAGGGCGGCGAGGAGGGAACCGATGAATAAGAACAGGAGACCAAAGAGAACACAACGTAGAATGGAAAAAAGGAACAGCGGCCCAACAGGGAAGGAGGAATTAAAGATCAGGCACCGGGAGGCAGACAGAGACAAATGAAGAAACAAGTGGGGGGGGGGGGGAAGAAAAAAAAAAACAAAACCACAACAACAGCAATGGGCTACAAAGACAGACAGAGAGGGAAGAAATAAAACATAGCAGCAAGGAGCTGGACAGAGAGAGATGAGGACAAACAAATAGCACGGGTCTACGTGACAGAGAACGTGGAATTAGAACACAGAGAGAGGGAGCCGGACAGAGAGAGAGGCCGAGAGAAAAATCTAGACGGGCTACAGCGGGCAGAGGCAGGAATTAAAACCTAGGGACAGGGAGCTGGACAGAGAGAGATGGAGATCACAGGGAACAGCGGCGGGTGCAGGAAGAACAGGAATTCATGAATAGGGAAAGGGAGCTGGACAGAGAAGAACTCAGAAAGGCAAGAACAGTAGCAGGGTACAGAGCAGAGCAGACGAATTAAAAAGCGCGGCGGGAGCATTGAGGCAGACAGAGAGAGATTAAGAAAAAAGTCACGGGCTACGTGGCAAAGCAGGAGGAATTCAGAAACGGGGATGGCAACCAAGGGAGAGTGAGCTGGTGAAGGATAACGGGCATTCAAAGTGAGGGACGGGGAGCTGGGAAAAGCAAGGCAGAGAAAAACAGAATCACAGAGAGAATCAAACAAAGCCAAAAAGAAGAAACTGAACAACAGGAACAGGTGTAACCAAAGCGATGACATCAACCAACCAGAGACGGTGTTCCATTACGGGAACATGGAGCGTACGAATCAGTGTATCTGTCGATCTGCATTTTAGTCACTAGGCGATCGTTACAGTCAACAGAACAACAGACAACGTGCTTCTGTCAGAAAAGGATGACAAAACGCGCTTTCGTGGAGCGGACTGAGAAAACTAGCCAAGACTGCCAAGATTAAGAGCCAAGAAGGCAAAAGGCAATTCTGGCAGGGGGAGATCGCGACCACCGACTCACGGACCACCACCGAGCTCTGCCGCAGTAATTTACATACGGAACGAGCAAGTTTGTACCGATCAGTAGACAGGACCATAATGAATGTGTACGAATACCTACAATTTTGATCTACAAATTGAACGGGAAAGGTGTGTGAGGTACGCACGCCACGAGGAGCGATCCCCCGTGCGTCTGGCGCCGTGAATAAACAACGCCTGCTCTTTAATACTAAATTGGCGTTGAGGAGTTGTTTCCGATTTTACCGCCTTTTTCGGTAACGCAGGGAGTCAGACCAAGAGGGCCAGAGAAAGACACAATACCGACAGGCTACAGGACAGAGCAGGAGGAATAAAAAATAAAAACGGAGCCAGAGCCAGGCAGAGAGAGGCGGAGAAGAAAAAGGAGCCACAGGCTACAGGACAGAGAGAGGGAGGACTGAAAAGACGGGGAGGCAGGGAGCCACTCAGAGCGAGATGGAGAAAGAAGGTGCGGGGAGCGCCAAAAAAAAAAAAATTTTGCAGCAGGTAAGGAAAGAGAGGGGGCCAGGGGAGAGACAGGGAGGGCCCAGGATGCACAAGAGAGCAACGGGGCCCCAGTGGCCCAGGACTCACCGCGACTCTCGCTCTCAGCGCTGCTGGCACAATTTAGCCGTTCAGATGCTTCTTTCCCCTCCTCTCCTCCCTGCCTCTTCTGCAGCTCCAGACTCTAGGCCGACCTCCACCTAAGAGGATACATGGGTGTCTTACCGCTCTTACGAGATGAGGCTTCCTAGGCACGTAGCCTAGCTCGCTCGTGCCCTACACGCCCGTACCCAACTCCGGGTTACGCGTACAGACCCTGCGGTGCACGTTGGTGGCCTGTCCCGCTGCGGACTATGAAGGGGGATCCTTCCTCCCTCACCTGCAGGGACAGGCTCTCTCTTGCCTGCAGCAGGAAGGCAGCTGGCAGCCAGAGCGCGCCTTCAGTTTCTTCTGCTTTACCTTTCGTTGGCGTCTCCAGCTTCAGCCGAGGCAGCTCCTGTCCACAGCCGGGAAGGGCTCTGTGTGTCCCTTTTTGCCCCGGCGCTGCGAGGATGGCAAAGCCGGGCAGAGAGAAGCCACGCAAGCCTGAGACGGCCGCAGTCAACGGCATCCCCGGGGGAAGGACAGACAACCACGTCCTCAGCACGGTCTCTGGGAGAGGGAAAGAAGAAACAGCGACCGTCGTTACCGTCGATCGACCCTGACAAAGCCTCTCCTTGCGCAGGGGCTTCTGGACACAGCGCCCCTTCCTCGCGCTACTGCTAAGGGCCCCTGCGCCGAGGGGGAATCCAGTGCGCTTGAGGGCCGGCTCGCTGCCTTCACGACAGGGCCTGGGGGCGGCCAAGGCTACGCAGCACGCTTCAGGGGAGGGGCCGGGGCTGGGGGCAGGCGCACGGGGCAAGGGGGGGCCAGGGGAGGCTGAGCGGGAGCTCCAGCGAGCCGGGGAGGCGGCCATCATCTGCGCCCTGGCAGGGGGAAAAGGTCCTCCTCCTTTCCCTCTTCCCTTCTGTCAGCTCCCGGGGAACTCACCGCTTCTCGGGGAGCGGCCGCACCTGGAAGCCCCCAGAAATCAACACGAATCCAACCCCAAAAATACACCGCGCGTCCCGTACGCGGCACGGCCGCCCGGCACCCGAGCACCGGAAGACCGCGCCTCCAGACACGCCCCGGCGAACCACGTGACAGGGCCGGCAGCCACTGCGCCAGGACTACACCTCCCGGCATGCTCTGCGCCACAACACGGCCGCCCGCCAGCCACTGCGCCCCACAAGGACTACACCTCCCGGCACGCTCTGCGGCACAACGCGGCCGCCCGCCAGCCAATGCGCCCCACAAGGACTACACCTCCCGGCACGCTCTGCGGCACAACGCGGCCGCACGGCCAGCCGGCAGGCACACCACCACAGCTCCCGGCACGCCGCCAGCCCCGCCCTCCCCGCTCTCGGACCCTGCGGGGCACCGTCCCTCCCGCCGATGCACCCGGAAGCCCCACCGAGCCCTCAGCACAGCCTCGCTCTCCCCACCGCCCGCTCCGACCCGGCGCTGCCCGCCGCCAGCCCTCCTCGGGGCTTTACCGGGACGCAGCGGTCCACCACCCAAGCCCCCGCTCACCTCCTCCCTCGCTACAGTCGCGGCCCGCTGACGCTCGGCCACAGCTCCGCTCCGCTCCGCCCTCGGCTCACACTGGCCCCCCGGAGCCGGGCACCACCCCTTTTCCAGGGAGGAGCCGGCACCGTCAGCCCCACTGCCAGCACCTGGGGCCCCTCCATCCAGACCCCGCCCACAGCTGAGGCGCAGCAGCAACGGGGGGCCCCCTCCCTCACCCCCCACAGTGCACCACCTCCTCCCCTGGGCTCCATCACAGCCCCTTGCCCCACGCAAAGGCAGCGCAAACGCAGCCCTGAGGGCAAAGGAGAGGGCAGGTGTTTGTGCAGGCACGCACGTAACAAGTCCCAGGAGCCATTCGTGGCTCAGGGTCCCAACGCTCCCCCCTGCCCCAAGGCCACCTCGGCCACCGTTGCCGCAGCCGCACGGAGCTGGTGTTGGCTGGGATAGTGCTCATTTTCTCCACAGTAGCTAGGAAGGGATACGTTTGGATTTATGCTCAAAACACCGTTAATAATGTAGAGATGTTTTGGTTCTTGCTGAGCACTGCTTCCACAGTCAGGGCCTCTTCTGGTTCTCTCAGTGCCTCACCAGCAAGTAGGCTGGGAGAGGACACAGCTGGGAAAGCTTTCCCAGCTAACTGACCAAAGGGATATTCCATACCATTTGACATCATGCTCAGCACACGCAGCTGGGGGAAGAAGGGGGAGTCCTTGGGGGGCGGGGGGGGGGCGGGGGGGGCTACGGCATTTCTCTCCCTAAGTAACCATTACACATGACAGAGCCCTGCTTTCCAGAGGTGGCTCAACACCTGCCCGCGAAAAGGAGGAGTGAATTAATTCCTTGCTTTGCTTCCACGCACAGCTTTTGCTTTTACCTATTAAACAGTCTTGATCTCAACCCATGATTTTTCTCACTCTTACCCTTCAGCTCTCTCCCCCAGCCCACTGAGGGTGAGCGAGCAAGCCAGCTCCCTGGTGCAGAGTTGCCAGCTGGGGCTAAGCCACAGGCACGCACTTGTCCTGGTTTGGCAGGGAACGGGACCGTCCGTCGCCTGGCTGCTGGGCAGAGGGGGAGGCCACCAAAGGTGAGGAGCAGGGCACAGGACAGTAGGAAGAGAGAAGAGAAGAGCGGCATCCGGCTGGACGGGGGCGGGGGGGCGTGTGTGCGTTGTAGCGAGAAGGCACGAGGCAGGGAACAGGACGGCCAGAGAAGGACAGGGAGCTGACGGAGCTGGAGATAAAAGCAGCAGAGAGAGGGGAAGAGAGGCAGCAGAAAGAGGGAAGAGCAGGACACAGACCAACAAAGAAGGAAGAGGAGCAGGCTGGAGACGCACAAAGAACCTGGGGCAGGCAGCACGACAGCGAGGGAGGAAAGAAGAATAGGGCAGAAGCTGGACCGAGCGCGATGGAGAAAGACAAGATAAGCGACAAGAACAGGGGCAGAAAGGGAAGAATGAAGCCACGGGGACAGGGAGCCGAGACAGCCAACGACGGGAGGGAAGGGGGGCCGGGGAGGGAACACCACAAAACAAACCACGGGGCTACGTGGTACAGAGCATGAGAAGGCAGAGAATTAAGAATTAGGGACAGGGAGCCAGAAAAACAACAACAAAACAACACCCAAAACAAAGGGAGATGGGGAGCAAAAGGGAATCGCAATGCGTACAAAAGAAGAGAGAAACAATTCTAAAAGAGGGTCACGGGGAAGCCAGAGACAGCAAGATGGAGAAAGACAAAAGCTACAGGCTACAGGGCAGAGAGGGAAGAATTAATGAATAGACACAGAGAGCTGGGCAGAAAGAGATGGAGAAAGGCTGAAGATCACACGGCCGACAGGGAAGAGAGAAGAGAGGAGGAATTTTAAAAACAGGGGCAAGAAGCCAGAGAGAGGGAGAGGGAGGCAACACTAAAATGGGGACAAGCCACAGGGCGGCGAGGAGGGAACCGATGAATAAGAACAGGAGACCAAAGAGAACACAACGTAGAATGGAAAAAAGGAACAGCGGCCCAACAGGGAAGGAGGAATTAAAGATCAGAGGCACCGGGAGGCAGACAGAGACAAATGAAGAAACAAGTGGGGGGGGGGGGGGAAGAAAAAAAAAACAAAACCACAACAACAGCAATGGGCTACAAAGACAGACAGAGAGGGAAGAAATAAAACATAGCAGCAAGGAGCTGGACAGAGAGAGATGAGGACAAACAAATAGCACGGGTCTACGTGACAGAGAACGTGGAATTAGAACACAGAGAGAGGGAGCCGGACAGAGAGAGAGGCCGAGAGAAAAATCTAGACGGGCTACAGCGGGCAGAGGCAGGAATTAAAACCTAGGGACAGGGAGCTGGACAGAGAGAGACGGAGATCACAGGGAACAGCGGCGGGTGCAGGAAGAACAGGAATTCATGAATAGGGAAAGGGAGCTGGACAGAGAAGAACTCAGAAAGGCAAGAACAGTAGCAGGGTACAGAGCAGAGCAGACGAATTAAAAAGCGCGGCGGGAGCGTTGAGGCAGACAGAGAGAGATTAAGAAAAAAGTCACGGGCTACGTGGCAAAGCAGGAGGAATTCAGAAACGGGGATGGCAACCAAGGGAGAGTGAGCTGGTGAAGGATAACGGGCATTCAAAGTGAGGGACGGGGAGCTGGGAAAAGCGAGGCAGAGAAAAACAGAATCACAGAGAGAATCAAACAAAGCCAAAAAAGAAGAAACTGAACAACAGGAACAGGTGTAACCAAAGCGATGACATCAACCAACCAGAGACGGTGTTCCATTACGGGAACATGGAGCGTACGAATCAGTGTATCTGTCGATCTGCATTTTAGTCACTAGGCGATCGTTAACGTCAACAGAACAACAGACAACGTGCTTCTGTCAGAAAAGGATGACAAAACGCGCTTTCGTGGAGCGGACTGAGAAAACTAGCCAAGACTGCCAAGATTAAGAGCCAAGAAGGCAAAAGGCAATTCTGGCAGGGGGAGATCGCGACCACCGACTCACGGACCACCACCGAGCCTGCGCAGTAATTTACATACGGAACGAGCAAGTTTGTACCGATCAGTAGACAGGACAATAATGACTATGTATGAATACCTAAAATTTTGATCTACAAATTGTACGGGAAAGGTGTGTGAGGTACGCACGCCACGAGGAGCGATCCCCCATGCGTCTGGCGCCGTGAATAAAGAATGCCTGCTCTTTAATACTAAATTGGCGTTGAGGAGTTGCTTCCAATTTTACCGCGTTTTTCGGTAACACAGGGAGTCAGACCAAGAGAGCCAGAGAAAGACAAAATACCTACAGGCTACAGGACAGAGCAGGAGGAATAAAAAATAAAAACGGAGCCAGAGCCAGGCAGAGAGAGGCAGAGAAAGAAAAAGTAGCCACAGGCTACAGGACAGAGAGAGGGAGGACTGAAAAGATGGGGAGGCAGGGAGCCACTCAGAGCGAGATGGAGAAAGAAGGTGCGGGGGGGGGGCGGTAATCTTTGAATCTTTTGCAGCAGCTAAGGAAAAAAGAGGGGGCCGGGGGAGAGACAGGGAGGGCCCAGGACGCACAAGAGAGGCAACGGGGCCCCAGTGGCCCAGGACTCACCGTGACTCTCGCTCTCAGCGCTGCTGGCACAATTTAGCCGTTCAGATGCTTCTTTCCCCTCCTCTCCTCCCTGCCTCTTCTGCAGCTCCAGACTCTAGGCCGTCCTCCACCTAAAGAGGATACATGGGTGTCTTACCGCTCTTACGAGATGAGGCTTCCTAGGCACGTGGCCTAGCTTGCTCGTGCTGGAGCTAGGGGCAGGTGCACGGGGCAAGGGGGACCGGGGAGGCTGAGGGGGAGCTCTGGTGAGCTGGGGAGTCGGCTATCTTCTGCGCCCTGGGCAGGGGGAAAAGGCTCCTTTCCCTCTTCCCTTCTATCAGCTCCCGGGCAACTCCTGGGGCTGCCCTCACCCACTCGCCTTTAGCATACCAGAAGCCTGCCTCGGCGGGTGGTTTGAAGCTTCCCATCCCACCAGCCCCAGTAGTGCAGGCACACAAGCAGACACCCCTGCACCCACCAAAGGGGCTCGCTCACCTCGCCGGCAGCCCTAGGCCTCACCCGACACAGGGAATCGTGTCCGACACACCACCACGCTGCAGCAGGAGCAGAGGAGGCCTTTCCTTACCAGGAAGCAGCAACGAGCACGGCGGCATCACCTCGCTGGCACCGCAGCATCGCAGGGCTGTTACCTGCGGAGAGAGCAATGTGGCTCACAGGACGCCACCGTGCGTGCGCGGCTCCCGGGCTCAGTGCCCAATTCTGGTCGCTGGGCAGCAGCATTATCTGAATTACTCTTCTCAATTAATACTATCCAGAAACCGTAACTTGGCTGCATGCACAGAGCTTCTACTCCTCTGCACCTTTCCCCCTCGCAGCCCCAGCAGCACTGTTCATTGCCTCTGCACCAAACAGCAAAGCGTCTCGAGCATTTCAGTCCTTTCCTCTCGACTGCTTAAAAAAATCTGGTGCTTGCTACTGTCCATGCCACTGCCCCCCCCATGCCCGAGGGAGGAGAAGCAGCACAGCAAACCTGGGGAGCAAGGTTGGGTTCCCCACCCCTGCAGAATAAGCCCCAGGAACTGCTTGTAGGCATGTGGCATCAGGGTTGTGACAGAAAACCAAAAACAAAACCCTTTTTTTCCCCCGCCTTCTTTACATAAAGTAATAATTGGGGTTGCTTTTCCAAACTACTGAGTTCTGTGGGGACTTTTTGTGCTTTTACCCTACAAAAAAACGGTCATTTTCACTTTCAGTTTTGTGCATGAGAATGGTTGGTGGGTGCTTTTAGGTTGTTGTTCCTTCCCCACCATCACCCTTTTTTTTCCTTTCCAGCTGCACAAATCCAGCTGGAGTTGGCTTTCCCAGAAGCCCCAAGTTTTTTTCTTTCCACCAGAATTCTTTCTGTTTTTTCACCCCCCATTGCAGACCCAGAGTCAGGGGGTTTGAGGTATTTTTGTGCCCAGGCAGCAGCTCCCAGGCTGCATAAGCAGCCCCACAGGGGGAAGTCCCCGTTTGAGGGAATCGGCCCCAAATTGGGATGGGAAAGTAAAGAGAAGGAGAAAAAAACCTGAATAACCTGAAAAAGAACACCTACTCCAGCCCACCAAGCACCAGTCACCTTGCCTGACTCACCTCCAGGGCCCAGATCACTCTCGGCTCATCGCTTAGCACCCTCAGATCACAAAAAAAAAAAAAGAGTAAAACCCATAATGGAGCCCTATAGCCATCAGTCACATCTTCCCTCCAGTACTACACAGACTCACCTTCTTACAGCGCTCCCCTCCTTTGCCCTGCACGACTCATCCATCTGCACCTGGAAAAACAGTGTTACTGAACAAGTCACCTGAAGGCACAGCAACAGCTTAACCATTCCACAGCTCTTGCGCCCACGTAGGAATACCATCTAGAGCCCAACTACAGCCTGCCGTTAAAGGAAATGCATTAAATCAAACGTTAAGCCCTCACACATACAAGCCGGAACAGCAAAAACACGGCACGCTCGCGCACCCAGGGCGCAGCCCGACGGAGGTCCACGCGCACCTCGCCGTTTTGATGTGAGGCCACCCAGCATCCCTGCGAGCACAGCTGCAGGCGCAACAGCAGTTTCACCTACACCCGTTTCAGCTCACAGCGCTTCTGCAGCTTTAAACTGAAAGCCCTACCTTGATGCTTGGCCACACTAGAAGTGAGCCGTAGCTAGAACTCCACAGAAACACAGCAACACAAATTGCACACCCACAGCGGCGACAGCTTCGCAGCTATTTAGACCAGGAACAACAGAGAAAAGTAAAACAGCTTCATCACCCGCACAGGAAAAGCAGCAGATGGAGACAAAGGGTCAGCATTCATAGTCCTTACAGAACACAGGCATTCTCTCTCCTTCCATTCCTAAACCCATCCCTACTTAGGTCTAAATATCGCAGCCCTGCTGTGGCAATATCGAGAGCGGGTAACAAGAGCCCTGCCACCGGCCGTTTGTGTGGCAGGACACAAAAACAGAGGGACATGTTTTGCCACACACAACCCTGAATCTCCTGAAAATTTATGTTTACCAAAAATAGCCATTTGGAACATATTGCCAAAAGCATTCGGCAATGAAACTTTTATGTGTTTGACACCCGCACGTTTTTTGGGAACTTGCTATTTGCTTCCTGGTTTTGCTGGTCTTCCCTCAGAAGTTCTACCTGCAGCCAAGTTATTCCCACCCGCCCGACCGGTTCAAGCATTCACCTTCCTGGTATTACCAGCACATTGACACAGGCGAGGAACTTAACTGGTCTTCTAAAACTATCCAAATAACAATTACAGCCCTGAAAGAGGAGTGGAAGAGAAGAAAAGGAGAGATCAGGCAGCAAAAACGCTCTGCAGGCTGCTGCCAGCCAACACTGCACTCTTTTGTTAAAGCCACCCCGCCCCCATCAACCACAAAAAAAAAAACCATGACTTTGTGGAGTGCGTTTTTTTTCTTTTCAGTAGTCCTTTTGGAGCTCATCCCTGTCTCAGCATCTTGTCTTGTCAGAGCATGAAGTGCAGATGATCTGTATCCCGATGACATTTGCATGGGATGAATACATTTTCAGAACTAGACCCGATCCGTGAGACTCCTGTCACCTTTGTGGTTTTAATAATCATACCTCAATTTTATTGACTGACACACTTGTAAGAAAACTAATTAACTTTGAAATGTATCCTCTCCTTGGGGAAAAAAAATGTTAGACACCAAATGAAACTGATTCAGAGCTCCAAACCACGATGGAGCCGATAGAGCTGTTGTGACTTAGTTTGTATGTTTAATTAATTGGTTAATAACTATCCTAAACAGCACAGAAAGAAGAGCTGGACCCAAAGAGGGTGCGCTGCGCTGGATCCAAAAAGCACCCTTCCTCCAGAGACCCGCCTCAGGTGGCGAGTTCGCTCTGGTGCATGCCGGCCTCCCAAACTTCGGGGTCCGATGTGACCGGACCCCCACCTCCGGGGAGGGTCCTCGTACCCTGCTCAACCCCTGCTTTCCCCTGCAGCCCCCAATGCCCCCACACCACCCCCACTCCCCAGCCTGCACAAGCAGCCAAACCGGCTTCTGCTTTTGGCCCCCAAACCAGCTCACTTTGGGACCATTTCTGAGCCAAAAAGCCCAGCTGCTGAGCCTGTTGGCAAGTCCCAAAAATGCAGCACTTGACCTCTGCTCCTCAGCCCAAAACCACATGACTTAGTCCCCTCGGTCAGGCCCTCAAAACACACGACTCGATCTGTTTCAGGGCCCCGGTGTCAGCCACAGA